>NW_016107859.1:1259328-1271737 GCF_001604975.1 Cebus imitator
AGTTCCACTCCTAAAGTGAACGGTCTGTGCCCATTTCTCAGTGGCCCAGCTCTGGATTCCACAGGGTGCCGAAGGTCTTTAAGGTCATCGGCTTGCCCACTGCCCAGCGTGTGGTGTCAAACCTTCTTTCTGTTTGAATGTGCTTGGATCAATGATGAGTCCCACAAAAAAACATTCCTTGGAAAGCTGAACAAAATGAGTGAAAACTCATACCGTCGCTCTCATCGGAACTGAGGTCCAGCACATTGCCTCCCCTGGGGACTGTAGGAGTGAGAGACAACTTCACTGATTCCCATAGGTTCCACCACCCAGGGATTCCACAGACCAACGTCTCCCATCGCACACTTATTAGGAACATTCACTTTTGAGTGAGGTATGTAGATTGTGAGAGTCCTTGGGGACATGGCTGCTCTGTAATGGTCTGGCGACTGTGGTCACAGACGGAAATACTGCTGACCTAGGGGAATGTGCTCCTGGTCTTGGCTTGGTGAGCTCATAGGAAGGGACACCCAGACCTTGTGGTGGGCATCTGTCTGCAGGGGTACTGGGTCCTTCTTTTCTATCCAGGAGAGTATAAGGCTCGGGCCTCTGACAGACCCTGGTACTGATTTTTGATGAGCTGAGGACATGGGAGTACCAAGAGTGATGGGGAATAGTGCGTAGCATAGGGTGTCGCGACAGATAGCCAGAGCCTCTTTGGCCCTCCACACAGGCCCCCGGGTGGGGATTTCTTCCTTCCCTGAGCCATTAGATGCCCCTGGTGCCTTGTTGGAAGCCTGGGCCAGAGGGTACTCCAGAAAATAGGCAGTAGGGGGCTTAAGGGGTCATGTGTTGTCATCAGCAGTCTTAGGTTTTTGTCAGGTGGTGATGGGCTTCCCATTAATTTCTCTAGTCTAGGACAAGTTGGCCAGTGGGGGTCTTAGAAGGCATGTCCCAGAGAATACAAGGGTCAGCCTCGTGCCCCAGACCGTGGGTGTCTTGCAGTCTTTGTGACAGAGTAGTGGGCTCTACCCTTGTGCACATCTTCCTGGGAATGGTCTCCTGGCCTGCCCTTGCTGGGCAGCCCTACCTGCTGTAGTGCATGTGAGCAAATACTGCTCTAGATCCTCTTTTCTTCTTGTAGAGTAGCTTCCATCCTAAAGGTGTCCTGAGGGAATGGGCCATGTCCCTGGACTCTCCTCCCGTGGACATCACTCATACCAGGGGCTATGCATGGAGGTCCATGTGCATTCCAGGCAACATGTGTGCCTTTCCTGCAGCCTGCCATAGAGAGTTCGTTGACTTGGGATGCCCGTGCACCTCCCAGGTTGGTGATGTTCCATTGTTGCATTCTGCCACTCCCTAAGGCTGAGAAACGTTTCAGCTCCCTTAAACAGTTTTAACTCACAGCACATCCAGGACAGTGACATACCATGTTGATGGTCCCACAGCTGCATTAGGAATGTTGGAAAGGATCGGTGGTTCTACAGATTGCAGTTGATGAGTAACCATGTACATGTAGACCAGGTGATGGTGCTGAGTTTCAGGAGCTGTGGTGGGTGGTAGTGCAGTCAACCTGGCTGTGTGATGGGGTGTTGCCTTAGAGTTTTGTGCACAGAAGTCCTGTGTGTCACCAGTGCAAGGATAGCGGAAGGCAGCGTGTCCTGTCAACCTGGGCCTTGGGGCAGGGACATCCTGTTTGAAAGCAGCCATACCTTTGAGTGTCCTGAAGGCACAGTACATGCTTGTGGACTGAATAGCAAGGAGGAAGCCTGTGTCTTAAGGTCATTTGACTAGGTTGGGAAGATTGATTGCCTCTGGCGTGATACAATTTTTCAGACCTCGGGTTGACCATTGCAAAGGCACCCTCCAGGGCTGCTTGTGGTTGGTTTTCTGCCAGGTGAGCCTCAGCTGAGAGTGCTGCCAGTGGTGGGGTCTGGTCACGATATCAGATGCCTCATGAGGAGGAGCTCAGACCAGGGTAGTAGCTGTTAGGGGAGTTACCTAAGGCCTATGTCCTCATGGCCCCAAAGTCAAAATGCATACCCTACTGATTGAAGGCCGTGGCCTTCCACCTTGGAGTTGCCAGGGGGCTTCAGTTTTGGAGGCTGCAGTGTATAATCACCTGTTATGGTGGTGGGAAACACTTGTACATGAGGGAGAGAAACACACTCACACTATCACACACACAAACAGGTGTGCACAGCCACAGGCAAATAGGTACAGCAAGAGGCCTCCTATGTGTCGAGACTTCCTAGGTGTGTAGAAAGTGACATGGATCATATATATTCATAATGATGGAGGTCTGTCATGGAGGCCAAGGAGAAGTAGGCATGTGAGTCGCCCTGTGAAAAGAATGGTGTTGAAATGTCGAGTGTTCCTGGGCTCATTTCTCAAGTAGATATTTGATTTCTTTATACTTCTCAGGGTCAGTTTCCATGGGACATCCACCATACGCTGGCAAGGAAGATGGTCAGTTTTTCTGGGACACAAAGGCCCCCAGAGTCCTAGAGTCCAAATGGCCTGGATCCATGGTGCACCCCTGCTGGTGCATGGCTCAGGATGGTAAGCATTTCTCTGCCCCACGTGCTGAGTAGGAGTGTCTTTGGGATTTCAAAACCAGCAAGGAGTGGTTTCTCAGCAGGCCTCTGATGGTGTGGCAAGTTCCACTCCTAAAGTGAATGGTCTGTGCCCATTGCTCAGTGGCGTGGCTCTGGGTTCTGCATGGTGCTGAAGGTCTTTAAGGTCATCAGCTTGCCCACTGCCCAGCCTGTGGTGTCAAACATCCTGCTTCTTTGCAATGTGCTCGGATCGATGATGAGTCTTACAAAAAAAAACATTCCTTGGAAAAGCTGAACAAAATGAGTGAAAACTCATACCGTCGCTCTCATCGGAACTGAGGTCCAGCACATTGCCTCCCCTGGATATTGTAGGAGTGAGGGACAAGGAGAAGCAGATTTATGAGTTACCCCTTGGCAAAGAATAAAATTGATGTGACCAGTGGACTTGGGCCCATTCCTCAAGGGTGCATTTTATAATTTTTTGCTCTTCTCAGGGGCAGTTTCTTGAGAGGCCTGCTGTGTGCTGGCCCGATAGATGGTCGATTGTTCCAAGGAACAGAGTCCCCATGGAGTCGTGGAGTCATTGTGGCCTGGCATCCATGGTGCACCTCATGCTGGCGGGTGGCTCAAGATGGTAAGCATTCCTCTGCCCTTGTGCTGAGTGAGGGCATCTTTCAGATTTCCAAGATAGGCATTGCCCAGCCTGTGGTGTGAAACATCCTGTGTCTTCCAATGTGCTCGGATCGATGATGAGTCTTACAAAAAAAAACATTCCTTGGAAAAGCTGAACAAAATGAGTGAAAGCTCATACCGTCGCTGTCATCGGAACTGAGGTCCAGCACAGTGAATGGAATTGACGTGGTGATCAGCAGACCTGGCCTGTTTCTCAAGTGTGCATTTCTCAAGTGTGCATTTGATTTATTTAAACTTCTCAGGAGCAGTTAATCATGAAAGCTCCACCACTTGGTGGGAAGGACGATGGTCGATTCTTCCGCCCAACGGAGGCCACGTTGAGTCCTTGATTCGGCGTGCCATGGCAACTGCAGTGCACTTCATGCTGGTGGGTGGCTCAGGACGGTAAGCATTTCTCTGCCCTGTGTGCAGAGGTGTCTTTCAAATTTGTGAGACCCACAAAGCGCTGTTTGTCATCGGGTCACCATTGGCATGGCGAGTTCCATTCCCTGAGTGGATGGTGTGTGCCCATTGCTCAGTGGCATAGCCATGGCTTCCCGAGGGTGCCGAAGGTCTTTAAGGTCATCAGCTCACCCACTGCCCAGCCTGCAGTGTCAGACATTCTCCCCCTTCAAATGTGCTTGGATTGATGATGAGTCCCCCCAAAAAAACATTCCTTGGAAAAGCTGAACAAAATGAGTGATAACTCATACCGTCACTCTCATCAGAGCTGAGGTCCAGCATGTTGCCTCCCCTGGGGACTGTAGGAACAAGGGACAACTTCCACTGGTTCCCAGAGGTTCTATCAGCAAGGGCATTCTTGGATGAAAGTCTCGTATAACAGGCACATCAGGAACATTCCCGTTTTGTGAAGTTCATGGGTAGGAGAGTCATGTGGGGAACCATTGCTTTGTGATGGCCTGGCGGCTATAGAGGAAGGCACAAAGGCCCCACAAGGGAGACCCTGACCTCATGATGGGCATTTCTGTGCATTGCACCAGGTCTTTGTTTTCATTGCAAGGACAGCACAAGGCCCAGGCCTCAGGCAGACCTTGGTCTTGATTTTCAGTTATCCGAGGAGGGGAGTGCCAAGGTGATGGGGGACAATGGAGAGCAGTGGGTGTCATGGCAGACAGCCAAATCCCAACAGGAATTTTTTTAGTTCCTGAGCCATGAATTGCCCATGTTGTGGTGACTGAGCCTGGGCAGGATGGTACCCCAGAGAAAAGGTGGTGGAGGGCTCACATGGACATGCATGTCATCAGCAGTCTTAGGCTGCCATCTGGTTGTGATGGGCTTTACATGGATTTCTCTTGTGGACGACAGGTCAGCCAGTGGGTTTTCAAGGGCAGATCCAAGAAGCATGAATGTCAGGCTCTGGCCTGTGGCCCTGGGTCACATCTGGTCTTTTCAGCAGAGTAGTGGGCTGTACCATTGTGCCCCCCTTCCTGGAAATGGTCTCTTGGCCCACCATTGCCAGGTGGCCCCATATGCTGTAGCTCGTATGCATAAATAACTGCTTTGGATTTTCCTTCCAGCTTTGAAGGCTTTCAGAGGAATGTGCCCTGGCCCTGGCCCAGAACTCTCCCATGGGATTCAGTCACACTTGGAGCTGCCCATGGAGGTCCGTGTGCATTCCAGGCACTGTGTATTTAATCCCAGATGCCTTCCATTGAGAGTCCCTTGACTTAAGATTCCTCCACTCCTCTGCTTGTTGGTGATATTCTGGTGTTGATTTAGCTACTTACTAGGTGTGATGAACTGTTTCAGCTCACTTAGCCTCAGTGCAGCCAGGACAGCCATGCCATGTTGAAGGGAGTGTGGATGGCTTAGGAAAATTCAAAAGGATTGGTGGTTCTGTGGCTTGCAGCTCCCTTAGTAGCCACATGCGTGTAGACCTGGTGGAGGTTGTCATACAGTATTGACCAGCAGTTGTTGGGGAGAATGGTACTGCATGCAAGGTGGCTGCATGCTGTGATGTTGCCTCAGAGGTTGGTGCAAGGAAGGCCTTTGAGTGTGACCCATGCAAGGATGATGGAAGGCAGTGTGCCCTGTCTGCCTGGTCCTTGGGGCGTCAGGTAGAGATGTCCTTGGGAAAAGCAGACATTCCCTTCGGGTGTCTTGAGGGCACGGTGCAGGCACATGGACTGTATGGAGGAGAGGAAGGTTGTGTCTTGAAGTCGGTTGCCTAGGTTGGGCAGACCACCTCTGGCCTTGATGCCGAGTTTCGGAGAGATGTACTGGCCATTGGGAAGGTGCCCTCCAGTGCTTGTTGTGGTTGGTTTTGTGCCAGGTGCGCCTTACGTGGGGGTCCTGCCAGAGGCAGTGTCTGGTCACGACGTCAGATGCCCCTTAAGAAGGAGCTTGTGCTCATGCTAGGGGTGGTGGCTGTTATACAAGGGACCTCGAGCCTGTGTCTGCGTGGCCCTGTTATCAGAGTTTACATCCTACTGATTGAAGGCCTTGGTCTTGAATTGTCAGGTTGGTGGGGGCTCAGGCCTGGAGGCCACAGACTCTGACTGCACATTGCCGTGTTGGGGAAGCCATGTGTTTGGGAAACACATGTGCATGAGGGACACACACACACACACACACACACACACACACAGTGGTCCAAATAGCCACAGGCAAATATACATAGCAATGGGTATGTGCAGTCATTTTGTCCACATGCAGCTCCAAAGTGTCTGCAGAGTGCCACTAGAAAGTTACATTCATAGAGATGGAGGTCACTCATGGAGCCCAGCAGAAGCAAGGTGTGTAAGTTGTCAAAAGAATGGCATTGAAGTGGTGACCAGTGGACCCAGGCCTTGTTTTCAAGCATGGATTTGATTTCTTTACACTTCTCAGGGGTAGTTGCCATGGGAGGCCCACCACCTGCCGGAAGGAAGATGGTCGATTCTTGTGAGCCACAAATGCCCTGCAGAGTCTCAGAGTCAGTGTGGCCTGGCTTCCATGGGACATCTTGTGCTGGTGGATGGCTCAGGCCGGTAAGCATTCCTGTGCCCCTCGTGCTGAGTGATGCGGTCTTTTGGATTTCTGAGACCCAGAATGAGCTGTTTCTCACGAGGCCACTAGTGGATGGCAAGGTCCACTCCTAGAGTGGATGGTGTGCCTTTTGCTCTGTGGCATGACTTTGGTTTCTGCAAGGTGCCGAAGGGCTTTAAGGTCATTGGCTCACTCACTGCCCAGCCTGTGGTGTCAGACATCCTGCCCCTTCAGATGTGCTTGGATCAATGATGAGTCACCCCAAAAAAAACATTCCTTGGAAAAGCTGAACAAAATGAGTGAAAACTCATATCGTCGCTCTCATCGGAACTGAGGTCCAGCACATTGCCGGGGACTGTTGAAGTGAGGGACAGCTTCCACTAGTCTCCATAGGTTCCACCACCCAGGACTTCCACAGGCGAACGCCTCCCATCACACACATATTAGGAACGTTCCCTTTGTGTGGGGTACACAGGAGAGTCATGGAGGGATTGGCTGCTCTGGGAATGCATGGCGGCTGTGGATGTGGATGGAAATACCTCAGGCCTAGAGGAGTATGTGGCAGACCTGGGCCTGGTGAGCTCCTAGGAAGGGAGACCTGGACCTCATGTCAGACTTCCTCGCACAGTGGACCAGTTCCCATTTCCCCTGCTAAGGAGAGCATGAGGGTGCAGCCTCAGGCAGACCTTGGTCTTAATTTTCAGTTAGCTGAGGGCAGGGAGGTGCCACAGGTGATGGGGGAGAGCTCAGAGCAATGGATGTTACAGTAGATGGCCAAAGCCTCTTCAGCCCTCCCTAAAGTGCTGGTCACAGGGTGCCCTGCAGCAGGGATTTCTTTGCCTCCCAATCCTTCCAAGCTGCCCACGGTGTGGTGGTGGAGACCCAGGTATGACGTTTCCTTTTGTATTTCAGAGAATAGGTGATAGGGGGTTCATATGGACAGACGTGCCATCAGTGGTCTTGGGCTGTCATTCCTTGGTGCTGGGCTGTCCGTGTCTCTGGTGGATGACAGGTCAGGCAGCAGGGGTCTTCAAGGGCAGTTCAAAGGAACATGAGGGTTGGGCTGCTGTCTGTGGCCCTGGGTCACTCCAGTTCTTCCTGGCAGAGTAATGGGCTCCACAGTTGTGCACATATTCGTAGAAATGGTCTCTTGGCCTGCCATTGCCAGGCGGCCCCACTTGCCACAGCTTGTGTGACCAAGTGCTGCTCTGGATCCTTTTTCTCACTTGGAAAGCAGCTTCCATCCTGAAGGCTTCCAAAGGGAATGAGGGAATGTGCCATAGCCCAGGCCCAGGACCCCACTGTGGGCTCCAGTCAACCATGGGGCTATCCATGGAGGTCTGTGTGCATTTCAGGCAATGCGTGTGCCGTTCCAGGGGTGTTGCCACGGAAAGTCTCTTGCCTTGGGATGCCTGCATCCCTCTGAATCCTGGCCATGCTCCAGTGTTAGATTCTGGAGCTACACCCTATGCATGATGAAACATTTTAGCTCCCTCAGCCAGTTTGAATTCACAGTGCAGCCAGAACAGCTATGCCTCTTTCAATGGCACACGGATGAGTTAGGAAAGCTGGAAAGGATTAGTGGTTCTACAGCTCACAGCTCACTTAGCAGCTGCATGCATGTAGACCTGGTGGTGTTGGTACAGTGTTAAGGTGGGTAGTAGTGCAGTCACATTGGCTGCATGATCGGTCATTGCTTCTGCGGTCAGTTCAGGGATGCCCTGTGAGTGTGTCCAATATAAGAATGATAACAGGCAGTGTGTCCTGTCAACCTAGTCCTTGGGGCGTCAGGCGGGGATGTTCTGCTAGAAAAGCAGCCATTTCCTCAGCTGTCCTGAGGGCACACTGCAGGCATGTGGACTGAGTGAAGTGGAGGAAGCGTGTGTCTTGCTGTCCTTTTGCTAGGTTGCAAGGCCCGCCTCTGGCCTTGATGCCAAGTTTCAGACCGATGTGCTGGACTTTGCGAAGGTGCCCTCTGTAGCTGGTTGTGGTTGGTTTTCTGCCAGGGGGGCCTCACTTAAGAGGACAGCCAGAAACAGTGTCTTGTCATGACATCAGATGCCCCATGAGGAGGAGGAAGAGCATATGCTCCCACCAGAGTTGGTGACTGTTAGGTGAGGGACCTCTGACCTGTTTCCATATGGCCCTGAGGTGAAATGTCACACCCGAGTGATTGAAGGCCGGTGTCTTGAGTGATCAGTTTGCTGGGGGCATCAGGTCTGGGAGCTGCAGATTATAATCGTCCATTGCAGTGTTAGGCCACACATGTGCATCAGGGAGACACACACATACAGACTCACACTCCACACACACACTCATACTCACATACACACTCAAACCCACTCTCTCTCACACATAGCCACAGGCAATGACGGGCTCATAGATGTGGCAGTGTGCACGTGCAGTGGTTCTGGCCACACGTGCTTTTAGATGTCTGCAGAGTGACACAAGGAATACTCATGGAGGAGGAGGTCAGTCATGGAGGCCAAGGAGAAGAGGCATGTGAGTTGCCTTGTGGGAAAGAATAGCGTTGAAGTGACCGGTGAACCTGAGCCCATATCTCAAGCATGCATTTCATTTCTTTACACTTCTCAGGGCCAGTTGCCATGGAAGGCCCACCTCCTGCTGACAAGGAAGATGGTCGATTCTTCGGTCTGCTTAGGCCCTACTGAGTCCTTGATTCGGCATGTCCTGGCATGTACGGTGCACCCTGTTCTGGCAGGTGGCCCAGAACGGTAAGCATTCCTCTGCCTCACATGCTGAGTGAGGGTGGTTTTCTGAGTTCCAAGAGTTGCAAGGAACACTTTCTCAGCAGACCATTAATGGCCTGGCGGTTCCACTCCTGCAGTGAATAGAACCGGTTGCTCAGTGGCACGGCTGTGGCTTCCTCAGGGTGCCAAAGGTTTTTAATGTCATAGGCAATTTTGCTGCCCATCCTGTGGTGTCAGACGTCCTGACTCTTGGAATGTGCTTGGATCGATGATGAGTCCCCAGTAAAAACATTCCTTGGAAAAGCTGAATAAAATGAGTGAAAACTCATACCGTCACTCTCATCGGAACTGAGGTCCAGCACATTGAATGGAACTGAACTGGTGATCAGTGGACCTGGGCACATTTCTCAAGTGTGCATTTGATTTCTTTACATTTCTTAGGAGCAGTTTTCATGAGAAGGTCCACCACTTGCCGGCAAGGAAGATGGTTGATTCTTCCTAATCAATGGAGGCGCATTGAGTCCTTGATTTGGCGTGGCCTGTCATCTTTGGTGCACCCCATGCTGGTGGGTGGCTCAGGACGGTAAGCATTTCTCTGCCCTGTGTGCAGAGGTGTCTTTCAAATTTCTGAAACCCACAAAGAGCTATTTGCCAGTAGGCCATTAATGGCATGGCAAGTTCCACTCCCTGAGTCAACGGTCTGTGCCCATTGCTTGGTGGTGTGGCTCCAGGTTCCATAGGGTGCCAAAGGTCTTTAAGGTCATCGGCTTACCCACTGCCCAGCCTGTGGTGCCAAACGTTCTGCCTGTTCACAATGTGCTTGGATCGATGATGAGTCTTACAAAAAAACATTCCTTGGAAAAGCTGAACAAAATGAGTGAAAACTCATACCGTCGCTCTCATCGGAACTGAGGTCCAGCACGTTGCCTCCCCCGGGGCCTGCAGGAGTGAGGGACCGCTTCACTGATGCCCATAGGTTGTCCCCCAACCCGGGCATCCACAGTCCAAAGTCTCCCGTTAAATGCTTGTAGGAACATTCCCTCTGTTAGGTACATGAGTGGGAGCGTCGAGGGGGATCAGCCACTGTGTGATGGCCTGGTGGCCACGGAAGCGGACAGAAATATTGCAAGTCTAGGGGAGTGTGTGGCTGGCCTGAATTTGGTGAGCAAAAGGAAGGGAGACCCGGACCTCACAGCAGGTGTCTCCACACAGAGGACCGGGTGTCAGTTTTGCTACCAAGGAGAGCATGAAGGCCAGGCCTTGGGCAGAACATGATATTGATTTTTGCTTAGCTGAGGCCAAGAGAGTGGCAAGGGTGATAGAGGAGAGAGCAGAGCAATGGGTACCATGGCAGATGGCCAGTGCCTCTTCAGCCCTCCCCCTAGCATTGGTCACAGGGGCTCCCCGGCTCAGATTTCTTTGCCTCCTGAGCCATGATGCCTGTGTGTGGTGTGGAGGCCTGAGTGGAATGGTATTCCAGAGAAAAGATGCTAGAGGGCTCTCATGGAAACGAGTGTCATCAACTGCATTGGGCTTTCATTTGGCGTGGATTTCTCTGGTGGATGACATGTCAGACAGGGTGGGTCTTCGAGGACATGTCTCTGGGTGAGTGAGTGTTAGGATGGTGTTCATAGTCCTCGGTCACTTTTGGTCTTTCCAGCAGAGTGGTGGGCTCCACCATTGTGCACATCTTCCTGGAAATGGTCTCTTGGCCTGCATTGTTGGGCGGCTCCACCTGCTGGAGCTCTCGTGCTCAAATGCTGCTCTGTAGCATTCCCGTTTTCCAACACAAAGGTATCCAGAGCGATTGTGCCCTGGCCCTGGCCCAAGAGTCTCCTGTGGGCTCCAGTCCTGCATGGAGCTATCCATGTCCGTGTGTGTTCTGGGCAGTGCATTTGCAATCCCGGGATGTTGCCACGGAGAGTCCCTTGACTTGGCACAACTCCACACCTCTGCATGTTGGCAGCGTTCCAGTGTTGGACTCCACTACTTCGAGGCACAGCAAAGCATTTCAGCTCCCTCAGCTGGCTTGAAGTCACAGTGCAGGTGGGACAGCCGTGCCACTGTGAAAGGCACATGGTTGGCACAGGAAAATGGGAAAGGATTGGTGATCGTACATCTTGCAGCTCACGTAGTCACTGCATACGTGTGGACCTGGTAGTGTTGATGCAGCGTTAACCTGCTAGCATGAGGGTAGATGGTAGTGCACTCTGTCTGGCTGTGCGATGGGACGTTGTCTGCGACGTTAGTGCAGGGAAACTCTGTGGGTGTGTCCAATGCAAGGATGATGACAGGTTGTGTGTCCTGTCATGGGGGTTCAGGTGAAGATGCCCTGTGGAAAGGCAGCCGTTTTCTTTGGGTGTCCAGAGAGCACAATGTGGGTACATTGATTGAGTGGAAGGAAGGAAGCATATGTCTTGAGGTCCTTTGCCTAGGTTGGGAATACCACCTCTAACCTTGTGTTTCAGGACAACGTGCTGGCTGTTGCAAAAGTGCCCGCCAGCTTTGGTGGTGGTTGGTTTTCCTTCAGGTGCATCTCACCTCATCAGGTGCCAGAGACAGTGTCTGGTCACAACATCATATGCTCCATGAGGAGGAGCCTGTGCTTGTGCCGGGGTGGTGGCTGTCATGCAAGGTCCTTGGACCTCTTTCCCCATGGCCCCAAGGTCAAAGTTCACATCCTATTGATTGAAGGTGAGGGCCTTGAGCCTTTGATTTTTGTGGTTTGATTCAGGTCTGGAAGCTGCAGACTATGACGGGACACACATGTGCATAAGGGGAACACACATCCACACAGAAACACTCACACATGTGTATACAGCCACAGGCAAATAGGTACAGCAACAGGTGTGTGCAGTCGTTCAGTCACACGCACTTTTGCAGGTGTCCACAGAGTGACATGTGCAAGGTATATTCATGGAGATGGAAGTCAGTCGTGGAATGTAAGGAGAAGCAGGTGTACGAATTGCTCCTTGGGAAAGAATGACATTGACGTGACCAGTGTACTTGGGCTCATTCCTCAAGCGTGCATTTGATATCCTTATACTTCTCAGGGGCAGTTGCCTTGAGAGGCCCACCGCCTGCTGGCATGACAGATGATTGATTCTTATGAGCAGTGGAGTCCCTGTGGAGTCGTGGAGTCAATGTGGCCTGGCATCCATGGTGCACCTTGTGCTGGCAGGTGGCTCAGGACGGTAAGCATTTTCTGCCCCTTGTGCTGAGTGAGGATACCTTTTGGATTTCCATGACACGCAGTGAGCTGTTTCTCGCTGATGGTATGGTAGTTCCACTCCTAAAGTGAACAGTCTATGACCATTACTCAGTGGCATAGCTATGGTTTCTGCAAGGTGCCAAAGGTCTGTAAGGTCATCAGCTTGCCTACTGCCCTTGCTGTTTGTCAAATGTCCTGCCTCTTCAAATGTGCTTGGATCGATGATGAGTCCCACAAAAAAACATTCCTTGGAAAAGCTGAACAAAATGAGTGAAAACTCATACCGT
>NW_016107860.1:0-48678 GCF_001604975.1 Cebus imitator
CCTTTACTACGTTTAGGTTTTCTTCTTATTTTGTAATTGAGAAGAATATTAAGATATTCCTATCAGGGAAGCAATATAGCCTGGCAGGTAAGAAGACAGGGATCTGTATTCCAGCTCTGCCACTCACCAGCTATACCAGCTGGGGCAACTTAACTAACCTCTCAGAGCCCAAGTTTAATTTTGTAAAATGGCAATAATGTTGTCAGCTACCTCAGGGAACTGATATCAAGAATAAAAATACTTAGTATTTATTGACCATATATAATACAAAACACTAAGTTTTATAATATAATGATCTCATTTTTTTAAATTTATTTTTTCTGAGACAATGTCTGGCTCAGTCGCCTAGGCTGGAGTGCAGTGGCATGATCGTGGCTCACTGCATCCTCAATCTTGTGGGGTCAAGAGATCCCCACCTTAGTCTCCTGAATAGCTAGGACCACAGGTGCATGCCACCATGCCTGGCTAATTTTTTGTGTTTTTTGTAGAGACAGGGTCTCACCATGTTGCCCAGGTTGGTCTCAAACTCCTGGGCTCAAATAATCTACCTTCCTCAGCCTCCCAAAGTGCTGGGGCATGAGCCATCACTACTGGTCCTATAATTATTTCATTTAATGATCACAATATGTCATCGAGTTGGGTGCTATTACTATCCCCATTTTATACAGCTGAGAGAGGAATCACGATCATATTTAATTCAGAATTTGAATGCAGGCCCTCTGCTTCAGGGTAGGCTGTGACCCACTACTACAATGTGAATTAGAACGTACTTAGCATAGTGACTGAAATATAATAAAAAATGCAACAAAAGTTTTAATGCAATTAATGATAAAATAGCATTAATGATTATAATACAATAGTATTTATAAAATATTAGGGCCTATTAAATGCTTAATATGAGAGATTCAATTTTGTTAATCTGCAGTTAACTCATTGAGCGCAGACACTGAGATTCACTAATTTTTGTAGCTTTAGATTTTAATAGAGCATTTATGCCAGAGGGGCTCTATGAATATCAAATGAAGAATGATTCCATTTGGAATCACCAATACTGCAAGGAAAAGCTAAGACATATTCAACTGGTCTAAGCAAAAACATATCCTGAATACAGATTGATGCTACTTTTTGGCCTTCTATACTACAGGTATATTCCTTATTATTGGCAAGTCTTCACAAGACTCCCATCGTAAACCATGTAGAATATAAAGAATCATGTTGTATTTTTGTTCTTATTGAATAGGATTCATCAAGCACTCATCTCCTTCTCAAATTGTGCTGAAGACACAGTAAACAAATTAAGGGCTGCTTTCCCCTTAAACAAGTCAAAACCACACACTGCAAATTCTTAAGAAAGCTGTTAGGTACTTGTTTTGAAGGAATCAATGATTATGAAATTCATTTCTAAATAAATGGGTTTTAAAATTTCTAGTATAATATCATAAAAAATACTCATTTCCTCATAACGTTTTGGTTTATGATACTGCCTTTTAGGAAGGTTCATACTTACAGAAGAAGAATGAACTTGTCTAAAAGGCAGTATGATAATCCAAAATGTTAATTTTAGCAAGTTTACTAAAACGCCTATTATAAAAATGAGAAAATCTGGGCGCAAAAAAAGCTTTGTGTCTTGTTCAAGGTCATCCAACCAATAAATGGCAGAACCAAGGCTTGGTCTCCTGATTCAGTGACATTTTCAAGCATCAGAAAAGAAAAGTGGCCTTGGAACAAACACATTCAAGTAAGACGAGAACGGACAAGCCTCAGCACAGGGCAAACATTCAGAGCTAAGTGGCACCATGTAATCACACACATTTGAATGTCCTCTCTAATTTTTAAATCATTTTTTCTTTTCTCAAGGATAAATTTTCTCGAGATTGCTTCCATTTTTAAAGTGAAGAAAAAAGAGTGAAAGAAGTTAATTACAATCATGCTACTGAACATAATACTTTTATGCAAGTCAAAAACTATTTCTAGAAAAGTATTCTAATTATGTTTAATAAAACACATGTAGACATAGATGTAGTGATAAATAATCACTACTAAAATCCTGAATATACTCAAGTCGATATTTCACATTTAAAGTATAAAATTTGCTACTGAGGTTAAACCACTGTAAACAAGAGTACATGTGTGCACACCTGCTTTCATCCAACCTTCTGTGTAGCTGTTTTTAAAGCTGAGGTAATAACCTCCCTTGTCCCATGAGGATCTAGTGGTCTACACACAAAAGACTGTCTCTCTGGAACTATTAATGCTGGTAACAGAGGGCAGGTCTCACAGGAGAAAACATATGCAATAGTTACCTAGGCATGTAAAGGACTCTCTCCGCCACCACAAAACCCACCCTGAAGAAGAGGTTGCTGGCTGGAATGAACGGGAACACCAGGAACAACAAGCCAACTAAAACCTCCTTGTGCTCCAGTCTCTGAAACACACAACAGTGAAGGATAAATTAAATTCTGTTTAATTCTACTTCAGGCAGCATTTAACCATCTCCTTCATTTTCAGGTTCTCAATGAAGGAACGAATTAATTAGATCGATATAAATCTTTTGACTGGTGTGCTGAATTTAACAGAGAAAGCTGACAGGCTAAAGTGGCTGGCATGTCAAAACACACACATGTACCCCTTACACACATGTGCCACCCAGATACATGGATATTGGCACAATACGATCAGTGACTGCTGCTCCTTGTTCAGCGCTGGCTTTACAGCAACCCAGCTTCATGGTTCTGGCTCCGTTCAGAATCCCTGTCTTTCCAGACATCCCATTTCCAAAGAGCAAAGCAACTGGCTAAAATCAAACACAGTAAGGCACTGTAGATAATGTAATTATATCTTCCCAAAATATAATGTACTTTCTTTAAAAAATTCACCAGGAGAAGCAAAGTTGAACATCAAGAAAATCAAATACTAATAAAATTTGGGACACCAATGGAGAAGGGATCGTTTGAATTGAAGCACACCTTCACACCTCTCATTATGTTGGCAAGCAGGTATTTACATCATTGATTTTTTTGAATAAAAAATTGTTATAATAATTCATGAAACTGATGAAGAACCTTCTTTGTTATTATATATATTTGTAAAGTTTTTTTCGGTCACATAATTAACAGAAAAAAACCTTGTTTATTGCTGATAATATGTTGCAAAGACATTGTAAAAACTCATTTGTATTTCCATGTGTATTTATGGTCTGGACACATTTGAAGAGAATTACATTTAAAACAGAAGAATATGTATTTTTTAAGTTTAAGAAGAAAACCAAATAGACTGTCCATATTTCAGCTTTTAATGTTTCCTATATACAATTTAAAGTCTATTACTTTTAATAATTGGAAAAGAATAAGTAAAAGAATGTCATAAATATAAATAAAACTTCCTAATAAAAGCTACAAATACTTTAAAAGTATAAAGTATAAAAATTTTATAAAATCTTTATTGGGGTAAAGATTAAAGATTAAAATCTTTACACAAAGTATAAAGATTTTAAACATCTTGGGATACTTGTCACCTTGATTTTATTAAAATCTTTGTTTTACTGACTAAAATATATAGAGTAATACATTTTCTGAGAGTGATTCCATATGATTTGGACAGTTGCCCTTATATAATTAATGGGTCTGTAAGTAATGGTCTCATTTTGACCTAAAGGAACCATATCCTTTAGAATTAAAAGGAAGAAAACAAAGATGATTATGTAACAAGCCTTCAACTCATGATCTCCCAAAACTGACCATAAAGGGTAAAAAAAAAAGAAAGAACAAATATATTTCATTTAAAAGCTGCAAGTTATCTTTCTAATTCATACCACAGTTTGAGTTTAGAAAGTATATTTCAGTTTGAGAATTTAAACTCTATAATTTATTTGTTTATATTTCAATTTTTATTTTCAATTCAGGGGTACACGTGCAGGTTTACTACAAGGGTATATTGTGTGGTGCTGAGGCTTGGGCTTCTATTGTTTCTGTCACTCAGAGAGTGAATACCATACCCAACAGGAGGTTTTTCAGCCCTTGCCTCCCTTCCCCCTTTCTCCTTTTGGAGTCTCCAACGTCTATTGTTCCCATCTCCATGTCTGTGTGTTTAGCTTCCACTTATAAGTGAGAATATGTGGTATTTGGTTTTCTGTTTCTGTGTTAATTCATTCAGTATAATGGCCTTTAATTGCCTCCATGTTGCAGCAAAATACATGATTTTGTTCTTTTTTATGGCTGCATAGTATTTCATGGTACATATGGACTGTATTTTCTTTATCCAATCCACTGTTGATGAGCATCTAGGTTGATTCCATGTCTTTGCTACTGTGAAAAGTGCTGTGATAAACACATAAGTGCAGGTATCTTTTTGGTAGAATGATTTATTTTTCTTTGGGCATACACTCAGTAGTAGGATTGCTGGGTTAGATGGTAGTTCTATTTTTTAATTGATTGAAAAATCTCCGAAATTATTTCTGCAGTACCTTAACTAATTTACATTTCCACCAACACTGTATGAGTATTACCTTAAAGTACACAATTTAAAAAAATCTTCACAAGAATCCTGTATATCAAGAGCAAGTGTTTCTTCTTAAAATTGAAAATAAACCCCAAAGAACAAAGTGTCTCGTCGAATGTTCCTCATTTACTCTGAACTTATTATTGAGTAGTATGTTGATATTCCCTTTTTATATGTACACTTTTATTTTACAGAGGTAGTTACTTCTTTTGATGCTTCAAAAGTTAAAATACTTTTTATAAAATTATTCACATCTTCCCAAAGAAGTTTCTAAAGAGAATATAATATACCCCAGTAATTCATCCTAAGCACCAAGAATTAAGAGTGCAGGTATAAGCAGAACAATGATCAGGCTGTTATCCATGTCCCTCGATACCATTTTACCCAATGAGCCACCCCACTCGCCCTCATCAAGGTTATGGGGAAACAGCCCTTATTGGGGATCTCAAAGAGGCTTCTCTTCACATCCCTAGCATCACATCTCCTTACCTTTCCAAAGTTGTTGGAATTCACTTGGGGTGGTGGCTTCGCAAAATATTAGGGAAAGTTATAGATTAGTCTCAAACCTTTTGGAAGGTGGAAAGGTTTTATTGGGGCAGGCTGAAGGCAGCTGGTCCATTACATTAGCATAGGAAAGACATAGAAAGTATAAGAGGCTTCCCCAGTTGTCTGTTTACCCCACAACCCTTTGTCTCTACTCCGTTTACTCACACAAACTTTGTGCTGGATGGTCCTCTCAGGGGGAGATCAAAGGAGAATTACCCCTTAACAGTGTTTAGTTTGGGCCCAGAACTTAAAGCTTTTATCATTCTTAAAACCACTCCTTTAACCATGTTAATTATCCATAAGCATGGTGACTTACAACCTCTGTTGTGAAACCTTTGCAGAATAAATGTGTGAATGTCCAGGGGGTCTTGGTCGATTGGCTACATTTTGCCCTCTGGAAGCAGCTGACAACCATCCCTAGCCCACTTGAATCACTGTAATGGTGTGAGAGTGCATTTAATCATCCGTCATTTAGTCAGGGTCTGCAGGACAGACCTCCGCAGGTGATGGTCAACATTTCACAAAGCATCTTCCTCACTACGGTGGGTGTTCATGTTCTTGACTCAACAAAGCCCTGAGTGCCAGGCAGCCACCACATTGGGAGGCACCTTCATCTCAGTGGTGGGTGTCAGCTGGGAGCACAGCCAACCTCTCTTTCTTCCCCTCACTCTTCGAGGCCCATAGTGAACAGGATGCCCATAGCACGGACTGCTGCTAGGGAAGACTGACATGCACACTGAAAAGTCACAGGGTTGCATGTTCATCTGTCCCTCTACCAGGTTCTTCAGACACCAGCACAGTCTTTATTTCCTTCATGACATCACTCTAGTTGTAATTACGTGTGTATCTGGGTGTTTACTGCCTTTATTGTGTGTCTGCCCCTAGAATGTGAGCTCCATGAGCACAGAGAGCTCCTCATTTGTGTTCACTGGTGCATAACTTGTGCTTAGCTCAGTACCCAGTGTGAATATTTGCTGAATAAATCAATTAAGTGAATAAATGTACCAGGCCAGAGAAACGAACTGGTAGGAAGGGGAGCAGGCAGAGAGGGCTTTTTGGTGGAGGTGACATCTGGGCTTGAGAAGTCAATAAATGTTTACAAGGAAGACAAATTTGTGACTGAGGGGTGGTCACAGCTAGGCACATTCTTAGGAGAAGATATAGAATGTACAAAGCAGGCAATAAGACTAGACATGTCAGCAGGTGGCAGATAATAAGCATTTTGCACACTTTCCTGTGGAACTGACCTTCACCTAAAGGCAATGAAGGGTGACTAAAGGGTCCCTTATGAATAGAAAGAAAAGTAAGTGTGGGCAGGCACAGTGGCTCACACCTGTAATCCCAGCACTTTGGAAGGCCAAGTTGGATGGATCACCTGAGTTCAGGAGTTCAAGACCAGCCTGACCAACATGGAGAAACCCCGTCTTTACTAAAAATAGGAAATTAGCCAGGCGTGGTGGTACATGCCTGTAATCCCAGCTACTCAAGAGGCTGAGGCAGGAGAATCGCTTGAACCCAGGAGGCAGAGGTTATGTTGAGCTGAGATCACATCATTTCACTCCATCCTGGGTAACAAGAGAAAAACTCCATCTCAAAAAAAGAAAAATGAATGACTGTTCAGGGTCCATGTCCAAATTCAGGTTGGGACCCTGCCACCAATATACCATTGGTAACTTTGGATGGGCAATATTATCCCTTCCATCCTCAAGGTGCCTCAACTACAAAATGAGGCAAGTATGCCTCAGGGTTGAATGTGGTTAGGTCATTACAAAGATTTCTTCAGAACCTAAAGTCCAGTTTTTGAGAGTTGTCAGCTGTGAGCTTACACACAGGCCATCACGCTATACTGCTAATCTTGTGGGGTGTTTTCCTTTGTTTTTAAAGCAGGAAACTGAAGACAGTAGTGCAGTGCCCAAACTCAAAAAAAGTTTCATGATTTTTATTTCATTTTGAGAAAATTAATGCTCATGAAAAAATTGTCTATTTTCAAATTAAATGGATGCCAATACTCTTTGTCTTTCCTCATCCCCATTCAGTCAAGAGAGGTTAAAAATATTCAATAACAACACACTTATTTGAATAACAAGTCAATCTGCCAAGTAGAAAGTTGTAATGAGGAAGGAGAGCCTTAATCTTCTTAAGTTTCTAAGAGCCCTTCCCCCGACACTTCTACATTGCATTTCAACAGGAGAAGTAAAGGCTGGCAGACCGGGTGCCACCCTTAATCTCACTCCTATAGATCACAGGCATGGTATGGAGGGATCTTTCTGGAAGGCATTGTTTTTACTTACACAGGATCAAACCCCCACCTAAGTCACATACCCATACCTACTTCATGGATCAAGACTCTTTCATATGTAGTTTCTAGAGTTGTAAGCCCAGGATCCATTCATATGTAATTTCTAGAGTTGTAAGCCCAGGACCCTTTCACATGTAATTTCTAGAGTTGTAAGCCTTTAAAAGGGCAAGGATTTTCTTTGTTGGGGAGCTCGGCTGTTAGGCATCTATGCTGCTGCAGCTCCTGGCCGAATAAATCACCACTTCCTTCCCGGTTCAGTGTTTAAGAGGTTTGTTTCATGGCCTTTCCTGCTTCAGTAAAATTGGAGAAAAAATGCCATGGACATGGCTAAATTTCCTAGGATGAGGCAGACTGGGAGGGAACCCAATTCTGTATCCTGTGGGTCACTGATGTGACAAAATTGGCTAAATAATTTATAGCTTCTTTTAGCCTAATAGATTTAGATGACACCATAACAAAATACGAGAAGAAAAAAGAGAACATTCATGGTATTTTCCAAAGTACACAGGTGCATTCATTTTTAGGACAAAAACAAATGGAAATTCATTTATTCCCAAAGATACTAGGGAGGGAAGAGCTGTGAGAAATAAGACAGCTAATAATATAGCTGTTATAATACATGGCAATTGATTAACTGTGACTTCAGAAAAATAATTTACTTCTCTGAGCTTTAATTTATGATCAACTACACAAAAGAAAAGGAATTGATACCTATTATATCTGTAGAAATAACGTGTGATAGATTCACTATTACAGGTGTTAGATTTGATTTTTCTTGCCTGGCTTGGTAAGAAGAGAGAAAAGCATCCCCCTGAGCTGCAAAGAGGTGAAAATCCTGTCTTACCACCAGGCTGGGGGTGCTGAGAGAATCACTCAGTCACCATTGGCACAGACACACATCAAGCCAAGCAGCTATGGGAAGAGCAGGGCTTTTCTCAAAGCCATAGATTGCCTCAGAGGAAATCCAGCTGCAGAACCCATCTAGCCTAGTAGCTTCTGGTTCACTCCCTCTTCTTCATACTTCCAGTTCATCTTTCAAAGTGCAGTTTACAGACAAAGATATGGGTGCGCATTAACGCTCGCATGTACGCACGCATGCGCACGCGCACACACACACACACACATTTTGATACGCATGTGTGCACCCTAGCCAGCAGTGTGTGGGTATTAATGAAAACAGCACTCCTTCCTGCCCAATTCAACACAGACGATACACACTGCAGGCCACTGTCTTCCAGAGAGGTGGAAAATGGCTTATTATAGTAATTATTGTCATCATTACTATTTTTTTTTCTCATCTCTAAACAAGTTTCAGAGAAATGGTACATTGCATTTAGGGCACAAGTATGTTCACAGGGTTCTATGTATCGCACAGCTATATTTCAATCCTAAGGATTTATTTGGCAGCCCTAGGATCTAGCTGTCTGCCTCCAATTTATCAATCCACAGGGAAGCTGATGACAGTAAAGGCCCCCTCTTCAGCCCTGGGGTTAAGGCATCTGCCAGGCTGACAGCTAGTATGGCTGAATACTTATTAGGCTCTCCTTTTTATATCTGTTTTTTGGGTCTGCTTCCTCCCTGAGACTGTGGATTGCTTGATGGTAGTCACCAATGCATATTTAAATTTATCTAGATTCCTGGCATAACATTCCTACTGCTGTCTACAGGAAATGTAACTGTCAGCCTCCACTTGAGCAAATCCAGGTCTCACGTTTATTTAAAATATTGTGAACTTTGAATCTGCAAAAGCCCTTATGTTTCCTGTGGCTATCAAGGTTGAAGATAATACAGACCGCATCTGATGGATGGGGAACTGACTCCACCCTCAATACTCTAACTCAGAATCCGAGAACACTTTCAAGACCAGTATGGGCCATGCAAAGCTAGAGGAACAGAAAGCACTTGGCTGTTACGGGTAACTGGATTCTGCCTGAGCTTTGCACAAATGTGCCTTTGACTCACTCCCTCTGGGAAGCTGCACTGAACCCTAAGTCGCCCTGTTGCTTACCTGGCCTTCACTGCTGTGTCTGTTTTCATTTAAATTTTAGTAGCCTCTCCCACCTCCAAATCTGGCAGAGGCCAGGCTCGCCTATCTACAGGCACAGCTCCCGTTGGATTTCTCTCCGTGGCGATGGCTCTCAGCAGGTGCTGGTGGCTGTTCCCCACCTCTGCCCCTCCAAGCCATCTGGTAAGTGTCACCATTGCATGTGGCTTCACGAATGCTACCCACATGGTAGTAAATGGTCGCTTCATAAATTCTCTTCAATCACTTCATTGGCCGTAACCACATGTTTCCTGCCAGGACATTGGAGGGTTGACCAGCAGAGTGAGAATATGGGGTCAGGGCAGAAATGTGGACTCCAAAGAAAGATCAGAGCTTGGACCGGTGTGAGCTGCTAGGAGCTGGCTCCAGTATAACCCCGGCTTGGTCCTGTACATCACTGTCTTTCCATTATGTTTCAGCCTTTGAGCGAAGCACCCTGTTTAAGGCCACTCAGGCTATAAAAAATCTAAAATGTAATATAGAAACAGTAAAGACCAACATCAATCTGAGAGAGCTTTGTTATCTGGCAAACGGGGTTGAAACCAATCTCTCAGTAGCTGGAAAAGAGGAAGTTTTGAGTGTTTACTGCTATGACAATGATTAAATGCAACAAACCACTTCTTATGACTCAAATGAGACCTAGAATCTCAGCTCCATGAGAGTAATGTGGGGACAAAGGGAATCCTGTGGCAGTCTTAGGAGTGAAAAGAATAAGAGTTAAGGCGTATTCTCAGAGCCTGTTAACAGGTGTCACATACCTTCGTGAGTGGGAGCCTGATTCAGGCCCCAGTGGCCAAAAGGCTACACTGCAAGATGTTTAGGGACAGTCCTCCTGTGACATGAGCACAACCCACATCTCAAATGTAGACATGGAAAGGTGCCATTTGTGTTTTTTCCTTCTTGTCTGAAATCAATGGGATACACTGAGTTGGAAGAGAAAACGGCTCAGGTTCAGGATCTCAACAGTGGAGCTGCCAACCCACACTCTAGTTGGCTCAGGCTGGTGATATCATTTCCTCACTCTCATGAGCTCTAAAATTTACTCATAAATGCACAGGGAGTAAATTTTTAAAAGGGGAAATGAATGAAGAAATTATACCCCCTTAGAGACAAAAGTAGACTTGTATACTTGATGTCTTCCCCAAGCCAATTTAAACACTGCTTTTTCCCATGCCAAAGTTTCTTTGCCAAGAGGCTCTGCCAGATGCACTAATGAACAGAACACCAAAGGCTGATTAAAATCATAAACTGACATTTTAGATTTCTGGTATTTGGTTCTGAACTGCATTTTTTTTGCACAGTCTTTTGTTTGATTTGTTTTTAATCAATTGTCTGATCCTTCTTACAAACACCAGTTCCTGAGATTAAAATGTCTTATCTCACAACAGCAATTAACTTTCAGAGTTAAATGAGGAAGGATCATGAAACTCTTGGATTGCTTTGCTCTGATTGAGAATAAACTAATTCATAATTTACTTGGAAATGTAAGTTATATTCTGCTTAAGGGTGTATTTAAGTGTTTAAAAAATAAAAGCAAAAGAACATTTAGAAGGCACTTTATTGAAAAATATCAGTCCAATGCAAAAATTTCTACTTGCTTTAAATTCAGTAAGCACTAGTGAGGAGATAAGGGAATTCAGTAAATTAGAAACATGTTGGTGAAGAAATATTTTCCTGATTAGAATGCAACTATTATAGGAATTTATGATGACATAGAAAAAATCAGAAATGAACTTTTTTCATTTCTGTGGTTCTGAACAAAAAATGAAAAGGCATTAGAAAGCTATGCATTGAATTAAAAAAGCATGACAAAGACTAAAGAGATGGAAGAGAGCTGTAAGACAAGACATCTTCTAAAGGTCTGTTTAACTTATAAATTATTATATGCATGTTTCACATAGATGGGGTATGGGGGTGGACAACAAAAGCTACCCAGTAGATTAAAAGTGGTAGAGAATGGAGGAAAAACAAATATCTTTAAAGTGTATACCATGTGCCAGACACTTGACTTAAAATGGACCACTGAAATCTGATCATATTACAAAGTAGGTATAATTATCCCCATTGTAGGTGGGGAAATTGAGGGCCAGAAGGCATGAGACACTTCTCTAAACTGATCCAATCAGTAAGAAGCAAGGGTTTCAAATTGAGGTCTGAGTTACTCCAAAGCCTTTCATTTTCCCACAGTCCAGGTGGCTTTGGTATCCAAAGTTAATGCCAAGTGTGGGGAGAAATTTCAGCCCTTCAATGCCTGCTGATTTCATAGCAGAAACACACTGATGGGAGATACATCCCCACAACTGAAGGTGGTCAAGTGAGACACTGCTGAGGACCTTTAACAGAGGGTGCCATTGATTTGCTTTGCCAAATAAATGCAAGCACAAGATGTTGTTATTCTATACTCTACAGGAATGCAACAGGATCTGTGGTGCAGAAGATGTATTTCTTGTCAAGTACTCAGTTAGAAATACATGTATGAATGGTTTGAGATGGTTCATCCACTCATGGTTTTTTTTACTTTTTTTTTTTTTTTTTTTTTTTTTTTTTTTTTTTTTTTTTTTTTTTTTTTTTTTGAGATGCAGTCTTGCTCTTTTGCCCGGCTGGAGTGCAGTGGTGCATTCCTAGCTCACTGCAATCTCTACCTCCTGGGTTCAAGTGATTCTCCCACCTCAGCCTCCTGAGTTGAGATTACAGGCATGTGCCATCACACCTGGCTAATTTTTGAATTTTTTTATTAGAAACAGGGTTTCACCATGTTGGCCAGGCTGGTCTTGAACCCCTGACTTCAAGTGATCTGCCTACCTTGGCCTCCCAAAGTGCTGGGATTACAGGCGTGAGCCACTGCCCCTGGCCTCATCCACTCATCTTGACATCCATCCTATAAAAGAATGGACATATACAGGTCCTCTGATCACAATGAGATAAAACATAATTTATTTGACTGATCTTAGTTATTGACTTATAAGTCAATATTACATCTGAGAGGGCTTGAGGAGAGGACAATAATCACTTTTGACATACATACAAAATCAAATACTATGATGCAACTGCCCTTCTCAGTAAGGAGAGTGAAGGAGCATCCAAATTCTAGTGACCACAGTGGTTCAATGAATAAGCTAGGTGGACAGGTAGTGGGTCAAAGGCCTTCTAGATTTTAAATCTACACATACTCCTAACTTCTTATTGTTCTAAGCTTCTCTCTATAATGTTCCACTGCTTATGATAAATTTTTCAGGAATGTAACACTGTGATCATCACTTAATCCTGTAACATATCTGTTATAGTATTTACTCAGGCAGATGGATTTGGAAAATCCAAAGAGTGATGCTGCCCTAAGAGATATGTGTCCTTGTGCATTGAGATACAAGCTAGTGGAGTGACTCAGAAGAAAGGGGATCTTGAGTGAGGTATACCTAGAACCCCCATCTGACACTCGTGATTTCAGTGGGAGGCTGCACCCTGAGGTGGACTAGATGGGTGTCTGTGAGAATCAAGAGAGAACATCTGAGCAAAAGCTCAACCCTGTACTGGGAACCTGTCTGGAGTAGGGGGTGGAAAGAGATGGCCAGCTTGCATAGTTGTCGAGGCTTTGAAGCATCATGCTGAACACATCCAACTTTGATTGGCAAAATGGAGATGGCTGTGGCACAAGTAATGCCACAGAATCCTAGGTCAAGAACTCTAACTTAATAAGGGGACCCAGTGCAGAAGGAAGGTAGGAGCGCTTAATCATTTTATTCCCTCTGTAAGGATTTAATTAAGAACCAAGAGGGATTTAAACATGCAATAATGCCAGGAATACATCTAGCTTTGATGAAGTAGAGGAAAGAATGGAAAAGGATAAATCAGATACATTTTCATAAACCATTTTGTTCCAAGGAAATATCCATGCCCAGGAGAAGTGGTCCTCTATCTATGACCCTAGCTCAAATGTTTCTGTTAAGAAGACGTCACTTGGGCAAAGTCTTCCAAATCAGGACGATCACTTCTTTTCTGTTAAGAAAGTGACAAAATGTTTTACTTTTTCACAAAGCAAGTCACGCTTACCAAAATGCATAATTCATCCATTTACTTGGAATTGTCATATAGAAGACAGTCCCTTTGTTCTATAATCTAAAATTAATAAGGAGGAAGTACGATAAAAAGTACCACACAGTTTCACTATCCTAGTGAAGATCTAAATGTCTTAAAGCAGCACTTCCTAAAGGTAATCATCCATTCTACTATATCAAACTACAGAGATATGTTTGGCTTACTTCAAGGATACTACAGATGAATGTAACAAGAAGTGTAGTAGGTCCTCTCTTAAGAGCTAGAAAAAAAGAGGAAAAAAAATGAGATTTGCTTGCATGATTGAACTTCCAGAGGAATTACTCTTCATGGTAGATTTGATTCCTATTATTTGTTAATGTACTCATCCAAAATCCAAAATATCTTCTATAATCAAAATACGTTGCATCTCATTGGATAAGACCCACATCCTTACTTCTGAAACATGTGGTCATAAAAGCCTGATGGATCATTTGTTTCCACAAAGATGGTTAAAAGGCTTTTTTCACAAATAACTGACATGATGGAATAATGCTTCTTCACCTTGAACTGTGTTTTCAAACAGCCTACCTGTCACAGCTTAAAAGGGCAAATTTAATGGACTAATGAAATGTAGCAAAGGATGGAAACAAAGGTCCTATGTTTTAAAATAGTATCAAATGCTTGTAATTTTCTGAGTTCAGACATCCACACACCTATCTTCATCATTTCAGAGCATGGGAGATGCATGCATAAAAAGACTGATTTTCACCAAATCACAACAGCTCAAATCTCTAAAGTGTACATAAAGAGAGGAAGGTTTATATGATCTATATGAGGCATGACACACAGATAAAAGTAAGAGCTTAATCCAAAAGTCACTAGTTGGGAGTTAAATATTTCTTGGAAATGTCTTACAAGGTAGTAGAAAATAAACTGTTTTAGAAAAAAGAAACAAAGAGCAAACTTGTTTCTTCAGCAAGCCTTGGCATTAACTTATTACCCAAGTGAAGACGTTGTCATTGTGAGGACCAAAATCTATAACAGGCAGAAAACTAGAGCTCTTTGGCCAAAGTCACCCAAACTAAAGGAACAGTGGTGCATTGGAATGGAGAGAATTTTCAAGGCAATGCCATGGAGGCTGACATTCATAAATGTTCTTTCCAATCAATCACTTTTTCATACCAGATGTTAGAATTCTGGGTCATAAGCTAACAGGGCCAATTTGGCCATTTAAAGTTGCCAGGTTCTTTTGTAAATACTGGTGGTCCCCTGCAATTGAAACCAGCTGGGATACAAAAATGAGAGCAGATCTGAGAATAAATTATGTTAAAAGTACAACCACGGCTGGGCATGGTGGCTCACACCTGTAATTCCAACGTTTTGGGAGGCTGAGGCAGGTGGATCACCTGAGGTTGGGAGCTCGAGACCAGCCTGACCAACATGAGCAAACCCCATCTCTACTAAAAATACAAAAACTTAGCCGGGCACGGGGGTGCACGCCTGTAATACCATCTACTTGGGAGGTTGAGGCAGATGAATGGCTTAAACCTGGGAGGTAGAGGTTGCGGTGAGCTGAAATCATGCCATTGCACTCCAGCTTGGGCAACCAGTGAAACTCCATCTCAATTAAAAAAAAAAGTGCAACCATTTATTAGCAGTCACACATTGGCTTCTCAGAAAGCTCCAGGAAGTCCTTTCTCTGTCCTCCAGCTCTCTTATAAGGACCTCCCATGAAAGGTTCCCACTGAGGAGAAGGTATCAATATCCTGAGGCAGCCACATCTCACTTTCTACTTAGATAAGGCCAAGAAAACTCACTTGAGTGCCTTCTTTTAAATTATGTTAAGCAGGTGAAGATATAATTTTTTAACTTATTCCAGTTAAAAGAAAAAATACATGTGGAGAGATATATGTGGTGCTGCTTTGGTCTTGCTTTGAAAACTGCCACTTACTAATAATAAACCAATGAATGAGCTCTCCTAGGTGAAACTTGCCTTGCCTTCCCAAACTATAACATTTTATGAATGGCCTTGCAGTGTCCCTCATCCATCATGACTCTCAGCAATCACAATCACTATTGTATCAAACATCTACATATGGAGAGAGCCTCCATAGAATGAAAAACATAATTGGTTTCAAGGTCTTAAGTTACTGTTGTCTTGTTAGAAACTATAACTTTAAAAGGAATGGTTTCAAAGGAATCTTTTTTCAGGTGGTATTGTTAAAAAGGCAATAACATGGAAATGTTTTTGTTGATGCTGTGGTGGTTGTTGTCTTTGGAGATACGAAGAAGGCAAGCAAGGAAATGTTTAAACATTGCCCCAAAATAAACTCTCAAGGTCCAGGAACCAAGGCACCTTTATATATCAAAGTTAATACTTCCCGAAGTACATTGCAAGAACACTTATCCACAAGAGGTCCCTAAAAAGGGGTTCGAAATTCAAATAAATTTAAGGAATGTCATTCATGTTACACCACTTCTAGAAACTCACAAGGCTTCAAGCAATGTAAAGGCTTTGTTAAGCCTCCCAGTAAAGAAATATGTTTAACTTTCTAAAACCTAGTGCTCGTGAAATGCAGAATGGCAAAATCCTTATTTAGAGTAACCTTACTTAATAGTCTGTATGATGCTATGACATATTTTAAGAAATGCTGGTACAAACAGCTCTAGAAGAATGAAGTTAAGAAAAGTTTTCTCTATAGGAGTTTCTATAATCCCCCCCGCCCCAAATTAACTTGGCATCTGACAAACACAATTTGACTGCATCTCAACTATAGCCATCATGCTACAGTTGAAATACAGTTTCTGGGGCTGGGTATGGTGGCCTGTAATCCCAGTACTTTGGAAAGTAGAGGCAGGTAGATCACCTGAGGTCAGGAATTCATGGTAAAACTTTGTCTCTTCCAAGAATACAAAAATTAGCTGGGTATGGTGGCAGGAGCCTGTAATCCCAGCTATTGGAGAGGCTAAGGCAGGAGAATTGCTTGAATCCAGGAGGTGGAGGTTGCAATGAGTCGAGATCATACCATTGCCCTTCAGCCTGGGCAACAAGAGCTAAACTTCATCTCAAAAATAAAAAATTTAAAAAAGAAGAAAGAAGAAAGAAAGAAAGAAGAAAGAAAAAAAGAAAGAAAGAAAAAGAAAGAAAGAAAGAAAAAGAAGAAAGAAGAAAAAAGAAAGAAAGAAAGAAAGAAAGAAAGAAAGAAGAAAGAAAGAAAGAAAGAAAGAAAGAAAGAAAGAAAGAAAGAAAGAAAGAAAGATATTTTCTGCTAGTCAGTCCTTTGTAGAGATGAAGAATAGCTCATGACCGTTTTCTACACTAAAAATCACTGTACATTTAGAGAACTTTGTTAAGCCACCCATCCATAGTCTTGGCTCCAGCTGAGATAAATCCTGAGCACAGGTAGTTTCTCAGTTTCGTTGAATCATAGCGGTGTTTACAAGGACAGTGTTCTCATGGGTGGGGTGGATACAATGGAAGTGGAGGAAACCAAGCTCTTCAAGCAGCCTGGATCATCTTATGTCTTTATTTTCCATACTCTTAATATTGTTTGAAACAATAAGTGGTCAATTAAATCTCTAATGTTTTATCTTACTGCTTACCACTATGTTTTTCGTCTCCAAATGCACTGTCCTCTACCTACATATTCCCTACAAATTTCTTCTGCTTGTCACAGAAAACTGTCAGTTTTTAAGATCATTTTCCATTTCCATCACACTGCTGGGTATGTGGGGCTCACTCCAATTAGTCATGCAATTAGTCATGCCTCTGCCTACAAGAGACATGAAGTACAAGGAGCAGGCAGATGACGAAGGGAACCATCAGACACCTCCACCTCAGTTCATGGGCTTTGTCAAAGCACTCTTCAAACTTTTCCCATCCTCATCAATGGTTTGCTTGGTAAAACCTGGTCATGGACTATTCATTTGTTAAACAGATATATTTTGTTGCCATCTAAAAAGATAGTCTCTTTGGGCACTGTACTTACTTAGAGGCAAACACTTAAAGAATTTAGCAATCAATCACTCTCATCTCCTTTGTATTTTCCAGGTACTAGTCTAGGCTTTTTGGAAAACATCAGTGAGAAAAACAGACAAAAGAGAGAGAGAGAGTCTCAGAGAAAGAGAGAAACAAGAGAAAGAGACCACAAGAGAGGGAGTCAGTAAGCCCGGCAAGAGGTATCTGTAATATACAGATTAAGGTGGGCAAGAAGTAGGTTGCCATTCTAAACACAGTGGTAGGTTGCACTGAAAAGGTGGCAAGCAAACAAGACTTGGAAGAGGTGAAGGGGCCAGCCATAATACTCATTTCATAGTGGAAAATGAGTTCAGAAAGTAGCAAGGGAGACAGTAGAGTAGGGGCTGGATGGTACCAGTGCATGTAGAACCTGTCAGCCATTATAAAGGTTATGACTACTGCTGTCACAGAAATAAGGGGCCACCAGAAGATTTGAAACACAAGAAACACAAGAAGGACACGAGCTGACTTACATTTTAAAGTAATCAATCACCCTTGTCACTGTGTTGGAACAGGCTGGACCTTGGTGAAAGGGTGGAAGCAGGGAGACCAGTTAGCAGGCTATGGCAATAATCCAGATGAGTGATGATGGTGGCTTGGTCAGGGTGAAAGCAGTGAAGGTGGTGAGAAGCTGTCAGTGTCTAGATGCATTTTGAAAATATGGTTGATAGAATTTTCTTGATGGATGAGATACAAAATTTGAGAGAGAGAGAGAAAGAAGAAAAAGGAGATCCCCAAAATTTTGGCTCAGGCAACTAGCAGAATGCACTGAGATGCTACTGAGGCAACACAATGAATGGGAAAATTCAGGAGTTAAATTCCAGAATGTTGAATTTGAGATGGTAGTGTGAAGATGCATGTATATAGATGGCACTTTCCTTCTTGAACAATGCTAGGTTGTTGTTCACTTACATATTCACTTATTTTTATTACATTGCAGATGAAAAATAAATTTTTAAATATTCATCAGTGTTTTGCTGTGTGATAATGTCGACATATAAACTTGAAAGCTCATAACAGCTAATCACCTAAAGAATCTGGCAATCAGTCGCTACAGTCTCCTCTGTGTTTTCCAACTCAATTCACACTTTCCAGTAAGCTTTCTGTCTAGATAGACTTGTTTTAGCTGCTTTTGTCTCTGGGACTCCTAATTACATATTTCAGGATTTTCTCGGAACAAGATGGAAAAAGGTGTGCTCCTTTAAATAGGAATCGCATGTCCTGGATGGAAATGGAAAGGATAGAATGGTTCTAGATGTAATAAAAATATCTTCTGACCTTTGTAACTGTTTAAAAACAATCAGAAGAATTGTCCACAAGTGTTCATGAGCTGTTTTTATGAACATATGAATCATTATGATAAATAACAAGTGTAAAAATTAAGATTCCTTCTCAAAAGGTGCTTGCTCTGAGTAAAAGCAAATAATAATAAAGATTATGAAATCTCACTGAGAATCACAAGCATAAAAATCAGTAGAAAAAACTAAAGCTGTTAGTGATGTCTGATAACTTCTTTTTCCATTAGACAACTATCTAAGACTCACTAATAAATTCAATGAGTCTTCCAACTGAGGGATAAATTATAAGAGGGGTAGGTAACTCATTTTCTTATTAAACAGTGTGACTTGTGAAAATGCAATTGCCCTGTGGAGGCAAAGTAAAAGACAAATTATTTAGTGATGTGTAAAACTCTTGCCAGCCCTAGATCAAAAGCCAAGCAGAGTGCTCCAGGTACAACTGAATGGTATATTACACATGACATGAGGAAAGAGGATTTGTAAAAGTTTCAGCTCCAGAACAAGGAAAATAATTTTATAGGTGGCATAGTAATAAATGACAAAATAGCAGGCCTTGGTAAGACTGCTCAAGGGCCACTGATTTTCAGGTAGCTTCTGAACAAAGGGTAGCATTTCTAGTGTCCATTTTGTTCCAACCTCTGGCACAGAGGGGAGTAGAGAATCCAGCGATGGTAGCATGATGTTTTATGAACAACCACAAAAATGATTTTTTTCTTAAATCCTACCTATTTTCACAAAATTTTCAAATACCATTAAAGACATCTATAATCTTTCTTCTTTAATTTCTTTGTTGTTGTTTTTTGGTTTGTTTGTTTTGAGGTGGAGTTTTGCTCTTGTAGTCCAGGCTGGAGTGCAATGGCGCAATCTCAGCTCACTGTAACCTCCGCCTCCCTAGTTCAAGAGATTTTCCTGCCTCAGCCTCCTGAGTAGCTGGGACTACAGGTGTACACCACCATGCCTGGCTAATTTTTTTTATTTTTAGTAGAGACGGGGTTTCACTGTGTTGGCTAGGCTGGTTTCAAACTCCTGACCTCAGATGATCCACCCACCTCCCCCTCCCAAAGTGCTGGGATTACAGGCATGAGTCACCATGCCTGACCAAAGACATCTATAATCTTTCTCAAGTTTAGAGCTTTAGGTGATAACTGCAATAGCCATTTCTAAATAAGTCACTAAATTTTCCATTCTTTCTTCCCCTTGATAAATGCTCAGTTTTAACAGAGTGGAAACTGCCCTTCTGTTACATTTGAACATACTAACTTCCCAAACTATGCTTCTGCACTTAAAATCTGCATTTCAAAGTGTGTTACTACCATTACCTCTTATGTCAAGAAGTTAAAGAAGCTCCCTGCCACTCAAGGTAGAGGATGAAGGGAGTGGGGAGGAAACCATTAACTTTCATAAGCAACAGCAATATCAAACATAGATTCTGGTCATGGAAACATGCCTGGACTTTAAAATATATCAATTCAATAAAAGGTAGTCAACTGGATTTTTTTCATAAAGGCTGATATGTCTACAAAATGGAGACAGGATCCCTCATTGTACTCCTAGGTATAAGCTGTGCCAATTTCATGATGCTGGGACAAAACAGGGCTCCTCATGTGTCGGCTTCCATACTGAGTGTTTCATGTGGCTTGCCCCACTCCAACCATGTTTGGTGCAAGGAGGATCAGTGAGGGGGCTCACATAGCTGGGCAGTGGCAGAGTCTGGCCTCAGACTCAGGTCAATGCGAATCACAGCCCTCCACAATCTCCCCTCCTCCCAGCCTTGGGACTCTCAATCTGGAATCTGGGCAACTCAACTCAACAGGCATGAAAGAGCAACCCCCAACACAGAGGGGACTGGCTTCCACTTGAGGTTGGTGGTAAATTTAAAGTGAACTAAATGAATTATTGAATTTAATGTGAGACTACCAAATGAAATCGAATGACAATCATAAATCTGATACAGTATGTATCATATATGGCAAAGCAATCACATAAAAGTATGTGGGAAGGTCAGTACAATGATCTTTAAATATGTTCCATTTTGAAATGAGGTGCAGATCCAACTTCTTTATTTTCTAACATAGCATCAAATGAAGTGGTGAGCTCATCTTCAAACTCTTATCAGAAAAATGATATGAAGGAAAACCTCAACGTTGGAGCATGGCCTACAGGCCAAAGTTGACTAAAACTACTGAGCTGGAAAACTGTGACCCAAATAGCAGAACATTATCACCACAGGAAAAAGGTGGCAGGTGGAGAAGCCAGCTGGGAGCAGGGAGAAGAGGCTGCATCAACTGGGCTGGTCAAGTCTCAGACAGAACAGCATCTCATACAATGGCTACTCTCATGGCACTGGTGGTCGGGGACAGAAGGACCATGGCAAGGCATCATCAGGGTCCATCTATCAAATACTGCAGTGGTCTCAAAGCAAAACAAGCCGGATGGGTCGTAAATGGGCTAGAAAGATTGGACCTATAATAGCATGAAGAGGATTTTCATAAATTGAGGTTACAAGAAGAATAGAGAATGTACTGTTTGCAGAGAATGGGAACTGAAAAGAGGAATCTAGGCCAGAAGAAAAAAGAAAAATTAGTGTTGGCCTAGAGCCATTCACTATTAAATGCAATCTTCATTCCCCAAGTTTAATTTTATTTTACTATTCAGTATATTAAAACATGATGCTTATTTTACCAGGTTTCATAACTGCTATTCTGGAATTTACTGATCCATGTGCCATAATAATACCATAACCTATTATTTGGCTGAGCTAAATGCAAAATAATTTCCAGAAATCTGCAAGTGTGTTCAGTTCACCCATATGGGTCTATGGTAGTACAATGCTGTCTCCCAGGGATTGGAAAATGTATGCAACAATGATGGAGCTGAATAGCTGTGAAAGACTGCATGGGCAGCAAAGCTCTAAATATTTGCTATCTTGTTCTTTTTTAAAAAATAATTTGCCATTTCTTGGTCTATCCTAGTGCATTGTGTTTATTCCCATAAGCTGCTCCAAGTCCTTTTGGAATGAGGTAAAAATGCCAATATGCAAATAACAACTTTCCAATAGTGGCTCTTGTTTTGATCTTACCTTCTTGTTGAGATGTGTGGGAATTTTATTTAAAGAGAGATCATAGGCTGTCAGTCTCTGTTTACCAGCTCTCTGTGTGCCGGTGTGGTAAGTAGGTTGATGGGAGTTGTGACATGGACCAGCATAGAGGTAAATCCAGAGCAAGGCTGAGAACAGGTATGAAGGGAGATTCCTGAGATGATGAAGGCCCTCCCTGAGTTAGGCGATACATTAGCCCTACCCCAGCCCCACCCACCATTTCCACCAGGTTGTTGCTAGCGGTCACCTCCACTAGTTAGGCTGCAGATATTTCCCCACATGGATGTAAACATTTGGCTTGTTTTCCAGGGCTCAGTGCTGCAGCCTAGGATTTGTGCTGGTTGCAAAACTACCACCCTACTAAAAATTTAAAGCACAAATAAATACCAAAACCCTCAAACCTATACCTATGAGGTGACGGAAGGAGAGAGATAGGACTTCCACTGCCCAATGTTAATTCTCAAAAGACATCTAATTATTGAGGGTATCATTAAGAAAGTCAGGTATCAGTAGCCCCCTGTTTTTCTCTCAGGTTTTCCTTTTACAAGTTTATACTACAATATTATAAAAGGTATAAAAATACCTTAAAATCTCAAGACACTCTGTGAGAATGTAATAAAGAACCAATACCAAATAAATTACTCTTAAATATAATTTAATGGTGTTTCCTCTGTGATGCACAGAAACCACATTAGAGAACACGGGAAATTGGGAACTATAAAGAATAGGACTGACTAATGGTATTAACTCCTCTCAATAATCCGAATTAGACTGGCTACTTTCCTGATATATGTCACTTTTTATTGCAAGCCAACAGTCTGACATAAAGTCTGTAAGACCCATAAAGAAAAACCCAACTGCATTTTCAGCCATGGCTCTCCTGGGGTGTACACATTCACTATTCATAGAAAAGAATGAAATATTCAGCCTTTGTGGCTTAAAATTTTTTATCTCTAACTGTACACACATTCCCACAGAGTGATTACCCTCATCACAAAGGGTCACAGCAAATTAGTTCACTTTAAAATTCATTGTTAAAAACAACTTGATCCAATAAGAAATTTCTAGATTGGTCTCTATATTATGTAAGATAAGCTCAAATATCTTTCTAGAGAATAAACAGTGTGTGAGTAGAAGGAGGAGATGAAGGAGAGGCACAGAATGAGATAAATTCTACTCTTAAATTCTGAAAGACGCCAACTGAGCTCTTCCGTGATAAATAATAAACTACTCCATGATATCTTAAATTTCGTATGCCCTGAAAATAGGACAAACTGAAAACAATCTGTAAATTCATTGTGTGGTTATTTCTAGAGAAAGGAACATTTAGATTCTGTATTCTGCCTCTCCCACTCTATTCTTGATAAGATCTTGTCAAAAGTAAAACATCTACTCTTGAGTTGCTTATCCATAGAAACAGTCCAACTAGATTTGGAAGTGTCCTGGAATAGTCTGCAATGTGTAATGTTTCTATGTTCAAAAAAGTTTAATCCTCCTGTTTACTGCCTTTGAGTCAAAGCCCTTAACATTATGTCCTTAGTAATTCATCATCACACACACACAAAACAGGATTACAACCACTTCAAGAGGTTACTAGTAGGAGAACCTGACTCTTAAGGCCTGATTCCTGTCTCCCTTCTGGTGCGTAAGCAGATCAAGAAAAGCAAAACCAGGCCACAAAAACACGAGCAAAGCTCTGTCTCCAACCTCTGAAAGATGAAAATGTGGAGCGTGTAACTGGTAAAGAATTGCCAGCAGCTCTAGTTAAATGTTTGCAAAGAATTTTCAAGATGAAAGTCACCACAGAAGAGCTCAATCTTAACTATCCCCACAGCTAGAATGCTCTGCTAATTTTTTAGGATGCATTAAAGTGATTTTGAAACAAACTCCCTGAAAGAAAAGGATTAACAGCCTTTCAGAGAGGAAGTTTCCATTCATTCATCATGTTATCAATGACACTCTGGGGAGGGCCAAGACTTGCCTGCGTGCAGGGTCTACTGCCATCGTGAGAGCTTATGTTTAACACACTTGACCAAGATGACAGCCTGTGGGGATTCGCCAGTCCCCTTAATTAGCTGGCAAAAGTCAAGAAAAACCCTTTTAGACATACTAATTCAAGCTCCACTGTATGTGCTTCTGCAGATCAGTTACAATACAACAGGCATGCCAAACCAGGAGCTAAGGTCAGATAATAATCAAACAAACCTCATATTCACCCCCAAATATTTCATGCAGCTGTTGAGCATGGTACTTTGCAAGCCTTTAGATATAGGTCACTTACAAGAAAAGATTCTTTAGACTAAAACCTAATTGAACAGAACTGCTAACTTTTTGCAGTTTTATTCATTTAGATAACAGACATGGAATGGCAAATTTGGTAATAAATAAATAAAATTTAGGTAATAAATATTGAGTGGGGCAAGTTCTTAATGATAGAAGTATGGCACTGAACAAGACAGAAAAAAATATTTGCCCATGCTCTAGTTGGCAGAAATAGACATTAAGTAAAATAACCAAATTATACAGTATTTTAGAACTGGAAGTTTAAGTGAAGGGAGTTAAAAAGTAGAAGGGAAATAAGGAAATAAGTAGAAAGTATATGACTGTATTTTAAATAGGGTGGTTAAAGTAGGCCTTTAACCTCCTTTAAACTAAGAAGGTGAAATTTGAGCTGAAGTTTATGTAGCTAATTGGCATGCCAGAGTTTCTTGAGGATTGTAATTTGCATTATCTTTGCTTTATAAAATTCATTTACAAAAAGATGTATCAGATGGTTACTTTAAAATAAGGTGTTTGGGGGGAAAGAATACCCTCTTCAAAAAATGATGCAGATAACTGGATAAACACATGCAAAAGAATAAAGTTGGATCACTGTTGTACTGCATACCCAAAGATTGACTCAAAATGAATCAATGACCTAAATATAAGAGCTAAAACCACAAACTCTTAGAAGAAAACATAGTCATAAATCTTCATGGCCTTGGATTTGGCAATGCATTTTTGGATTTGACAATAAAAGCATGATAGAAAAAGAAAAACAGCTAAATTGGACTTCATAAAAATTAAAAACTTCTGCGCATCAAAGAACATTATCAAGAATGTAAAAAAACAACCTACAGAATGAGGGACAGTATTTGCAAACCAAGTATCTTTTAGGGGGTTAATATCCTGAATATATAAATAACTCTTAAAACCCAACAACAAAAAGTCCCTCAAATTAACAAATGGGCAAAGAACGTAAATAGACATTTCTCCAAAGAATATATAAGGATGGCCAATAAGCATATGAAAGGATGCTCAACCTCATTGATCATTAAGGAAATGCAAATCACAACCACAATAAGTTACCTCTTCAGACTCAGTAGGATCACTTAAAATTAAAATAACAAAAGATAAATAACAAGTGTTGGTTGGAATGTAGAGAAATCAGCCTCAAGTGATCTGCCTGCTTGGGTCTTTCAAAGTTCTGGGGTTACAGACTATGTCAGGCCCCAGGCATTCCTTTCTATTGATAATAACTCTTTAAAACATATTCCCAATCAGAAAAATTTTAAAGCTACCTATGACCTGGAAGTGCCTCCACCCTTTGAGTTGTTCTGCCCTTCCATATGGAGCCAATGCATATTTTACATGTATAATTGATGTCTCATTTCTCCCTAAAATGTACAAAAGCAAGCTGTACCCCTACCACACAGGGCACTTGTAGTCAGGACCTCCTGAGGCTGTGTCACAGGTGTGTCCTTAACCTTGGCAAAATAAACTTTCAAAATTGGCTGAGACCAGTCTCAGACATTTTGGGTTCACACTCCTTTTATATTCCATACCCAAAATAGGTAAATTCATAGAGACAGAAAGCAGATTAGAGGTTATCAGGGGATGGAGGGGGAAAGCTGAGAGTGATTATTTAATGAGTAAGGAGGTGTTTTATGGGGTAATAAAGTTTTGAAACTAGAAAGTGCTGGCAGTTGTATAACACTGTAAATATACTAAGTGCCACTAAATTGTACACTTTAAAACAGTTAATTGTATTTTACATAACTTTCACCTTAATTTTTTAAAAGGTGTTTTAATCATTCAAGTGTTTTTCTTTCAGTTTCCAGATCACCCTTATATTTTGTGTTTAAATTTCAGTGGTGTATTCATTCCAGCCTTTTACCTATTTATAACATTTAATAATTTTTTTATACTTTATTGAGATAAAGTTTCCATACAACAAATTCACTGATTTTAAGTATATATTTTGGTGAATTTTCATAAATTCATATAGTTCAGCAACACTACCACAATCATATTTTAAAAAGCATAAAACACCTCAAAAAGTTATTTTAAGTTACAGTCAACCTCCAATCCCACATTTTCTGTCATTATAATTATGCCTTTTTTAGAATTTCACATTAGTGGAGTCATATAGTGTATATAGTTTGTTTTCATGCTTCTATGAAGAAATACTCAAGACTTGGTAATTTATAAAGAAAACAGGTTTAATTGACTCACAGTTCTGCATGGCTGGGGAGGCCTCAAGAAACTTACAATCATGGTGAAAGGTTCACCAAGAGGAAGTAGGGATCCTGTGCGGCAGGACAGACAATGAGTGTTGAGCAAAGGGATAAAAGCCCCTTGTAAAACCATCAGATCTTGTGAAAATTCACTCACTATCACAAGAGCAGCATGGCGGTAACTGCCCCCATGAGTCAATTACGTCTCACAGTGTCCCTCCCATGACATGTGGGGATTATGGGAACTACAATTCAAGATGAGATTTGGGTGGTATGCAGCCAAACCATATCATTTAGCATCCAGTCTTACATGTCTGGCTTCTTTCACTTAGCACCATGTTCATCCATGTCCACCCACATTTTTTGATGTATTCATAGTCTGTTCCTTACAATTTCTGAATAATTTATCCCATTGAGTTTGTCCATTTGCAGGTTAGGTCATTAGATATTTCCCAATTTTTCTGCTATTATAAATAAAGCTGTATGAATATTCAGAGATAAGACATTCATATGGCATGTTTTCATTTCTTTACAGTAGGTGCAGATGGGTAGAGCTGCTTAATTTTATGTTTAACTTTTTAAGAAACTGCCAAATTTTTCCAAAGTGCCAAAATCACTTTTTATTCCCATCAGTAATGTATGAGGATTCCAGTTGCTCCACAGTGGCCAACCCTCAGTATTGGGAATCTTTTTAATGATAGTCATTAAAGTGAGAGTATAATGGTATCTGTTTGTGGATTTAATCTGAAGTTCCCTAATGACTAACGATGCTGAGCATCTTTTCATGTGTTTATCAAAAACTTTGTATATCTTCTTCTGTGAAGTGTCTACTTGAATCTTTTCTCCATTTTAGTTATTTTTTTTCTTCTTACTTTTGAGTTTTAAGAGCACTTTAAATATTCCAGATACAATGCCTTTGTAGATTTATGTTTTACAAATATTTTCCCCCAATTTGTGGCTTGACTCTTTATTTAATTCATAATATCTTTTGATGAATAGAATATTTAATTTTGATGTCCAATTTATCAACTTTTTCTTTTAGTTTTCACATTCTATGTTCTAAGAAATATTTGCTTAACTCAAATTCACAAAGACTTTCTCCTTTTCTTTTAGAAATTTTGGTGTAATTTACTTTTTTTTGTTTAGGACTATCATCCACTTAGAATTAATTTATGTATACTGCATAAGGTAAGGGTTAAGATTCATATTTTTTCCTTACAGATATTAAGTTACATCTTTATAAGACCATCCTTTCTCCATTGAATTACTTTGACAACTATGTCAAAAATCAGATGATCCCATTAGTGTGGGTTTAGCTCTGAATTCTTAATTCTATTCCACTTCCTATTAACTTTTTAAGAAAAAACAACTGAATATGGTCACACACTCCTGTTTCTTCACTTATCCAATCATCTTTGGTTAAACTGGGCATTACCTGTCATATGTTATAGGGACTCTGGATTCTGTTTTGTTCTGAAATTATTGGTTTTCCTGTTTGAATACATTGGTGAACTTGTGCAGAGTCAAACTGGAAAATCTGTTTCTCTGCAGAATACTGAAATTATTACTTAGTTCTTTTTTCTTTTGTCTGGATTTCTGGGAATGTCTCTTGCACCAACATGGCTTTGTGATCAGCCAATGATTTGTGTAAAGGTTATACACATGGATAATCGAAGTCAGTGAATTTTCCAATCTCTGCTGCCGAACTCATGTACAAGTTGAAGAATGTATTCAAACTTGTAGCAAATAAGTCTCCCAGGGCTTTTAATTTTGCTTGTGCATATGTCATTTAACAGCCATGACTGAACGGAGAGCATATTACCTCTGCCCTTCTATATTTCTCTGTCTTCTAAAACTTTCTCCTTAAAATTCTAGCTGCTCTGTTTCTCTCCCAAACCAAATTTTTCCAAAATTGTAAAACTTTCCAAAATTTACCAGCCAATTACAACTGACAAACTTACAGATTTTTACTGCTAGATCTGACAGGATGGAAAGACCTTCAGGTAAAAGCATCTTATCCAATGCAGTAATAGTTCTTCATAAGTAAACATTTTCAAGTTCTTTGCTGACATGGTTTGTCTGTGTCGCCACCCAAATCTCATCTTGAATTGTAGTTGCCATAATCCCAATATGTTCTGGGGGCCAGGTGGACATAATTAAATCTTGGAGGCAGTTTCCCCGATCCTGCTATCATGATAGTGAGTTAGTTCTCACTAGATATAATGGTTTTATAAAGAGCTTTCTCCTTCATTGGGCACTCATTCTCTCTCCCGTCACCTCGTGAAGAAGGACATGTTTGCTTCCCCTTCTGTCCTGATTGGAACTTTTCTATGACCTCCCTATCCCTGTAGAACTGGTAGCCAACTAAACGTCTTTCCTTTATAAATTATCCAGTCTCAGGTATGTCCTTATAGCAGTGTGAGAATGAACTAGTATATTTGCCTTTGGTCTTTGGTCATTTTTGAAAAAGCTGTATTTAATAATTTTGTACAGTTTTATACTTTTTAGAGAGGTGGTGGAAGAAATCACCCAACTACCTCAGGTAGTCATTCATGAAAGTAAAGTCTTAACCATATTTTAAGAATTTATGAATAGGTTATTTATCACAGTTTCATTTATCCTTATATTAAATCAAATAAATTACATCAAAAAATTAGACAACCACAGCAGTAACTTCTCATTTACAAACATTGGACTTCAGATTCAATACAGGGTTAGCAGAAACAGTCAAAAAATCTATAAGGTAGCCATGGTATTTTATTATTAGCTACAAAAAATTTAAGTACACAAAGAAAAAATATTTAATTTAGACCCAGACTACCTGTGCAAAAAAAGAACATTATGGGCATAGAGTATCTATCTTCAAATGCAGAATTCATTCTATTTTTGAGAAAATTACCTTAAAGGCTGCTAAGCAGTGCAGACACAATAAGGCCATCACAACTGCCAGGAGGATGGTGGCTAAGTTCCGCATGTCCCATATGGTCTCTACCAGAGGAATACTGCCAACCTGCCAGTCATAGCATAGGGTCACAGGTGCAAGCAGAAGCCACACGTTGAAGGCCAAGAGGTAGGAATAGGTGAGGAATCTATAAAGAGAAAAACAATCACTGGAACACTACTCAAGAATCATGACATTCTGCAAGCATTCAGTCACCATATTTTTATTAAATAGCATTTCTATCCAGTCAAAGTTATGTTGAAGGAGAAGACAAAGGAAGATGGAAAGCCAGTTACTCATTTATTTATTAAATTGATAGCTTTGGGATATATCTAACAGGTTCTAGCCACTGTGAAGTGATGACCTTTTAACAGTGAACAAATACAGATACAGTTTCTATGACAACTATTTTTAAATTATCATACAAATAAATATATTACAACCTGAAATAAATGCTATGAAGGAGAAGTCTGACAAAAGTCCATGACTAAAATGCCACTCTGTTTCAGATATGATTCCATTGACAAGAGACATTTGAACCATCCCTTCTTAATAGTGCCCAGAATCCTGCAGATTTGAAAATATTTCACCATTTTTATAATATACTGATCTATATTAAATTATTTCAAAAAATCAAAATATTTGTAGTATGGAGATAATATCACTTATTCACAAATGGAGGGGCCAGGTCTTAGGAGGAGGGAAACTGCAGGTGTCCTGGCTGACAAGGACATCCAAGTGGATGCAGGGACAATGGATAGGCACTAAGGTAAAGTGGAAGGTATTCTAGCTGTTCCCCTTACATTGAGGATATTGAAAATTGAAGTTATTTAAATTTATTCAGTCGGCACATTCACTAACCAGTGTTCTAAACCCTTGAGAACTGCACATAACGACTTTGTTCAAATATCTGCACCAGGAGATGACCACACTCTAGCATGGCCTCGGCATAAGGCTGTATCCCTAGGATGACCCCAGTCCCTCATTAAAATGCCTACCTGAGAAATGGTGTCAGGAGAATTTATTCTTTGCTCTAATCAACACCTAACAACAGGCCCCCAATCTCCTTTTCTTACAGCATTTACAAAAATGTGCTTATGACTGTGAATACCTATATCTTACAACACAGAAGGATCTCCATCAAGGACTGGAGAGCCATTCCTATGAAATGTAATCATCAGGAAGGACAGGGCCTCTGTCTCCCAATCTCTGGAAGCACAGAATTTTAACTTTGATAACTCTCAGGCAGCAGACACAGCCAGCCTAATCACATCTACAGGGACCAATGCTCTGTAAGTCTTCACTTCTCTGACACTCCTGAGCCTCCGACTCCACCTACTCCCTCACTCTCCCTTTGAAAGGCCCAATCACCTCTGCACAAATCAGAATGAAGCTCTGCTCCTTCCCCTGCTATCAGTAGTGATAGCGTAAAATCTGCATTCACTGCTTTAGTTTATATCTGACTGTGTTTGTCAACTTCTTTGGGATTAAACAAAAGAATTAGATAAATTCCTTGTCCTCAAGGAATGTATAGTCCAATAATGAAAATAGGACATACTGAATTAAAAAGGCAGAAGGAAACAGATGAATACTGTAGGAGTACAGAGCATGAAAAGAGGGTCTCCTTCATCTGTCAGGTTCTTTTAAAAGGAATCTTGGAATGGCAAAGATGTTAGATGAGATAATATCCAAGTTACTGTACTTTCCAGGATGGAGCATCAGTTCACCCCAAATTCCTGTCAACAAATAGCTACTGGTTTGGAACACCTTTTCAGATCTCTCCTCCCCTTCCCTCTTTTTCTTTGAAGGTCAATGGTGGAAAGGAAAGTCATCTACAGCGATCAGCGTGTAAGGCAGGGAAGGAGATTATTTACTGCTCAGGCTCTCAAACCCCAACAAAGACATGGGTTGAAAGAGGCACGGATATTTCAATGATGTTCAGCTCTTTCCCCTCTGTTGTAATTTTTAACCAAAAGGTAATACACAAATAGGATAGTGTATACTGAAAGTTTGATAAAGTCCAGGCTTTGTTATTTCACATAAAAAAAAAAAAAAAAAAAAAAAAAAAAAAAAAAAAAAAAAAAAAAAAAAAAAAAAAAAAAAAAAAAAAAAAAAAAAAAAAAAAAAATGCTATTTATCTTTTAGGCTCAGGCCTGCAAAATCGTGGCCTGAGAATGCCATCTCCACAGGAAGGTGATTGGATCATTTGGGGCTCCTTTTTTTCACAGAGCTTCCAGGCTGATATCATCTACATTTCAGTCCAGTAAAAATTCTTTATGACTTAGCTTTTCTGGTAAGTGGTGAACCATCAAACTTAGAAGAAAAATCAGGTAGCTTTGTCTCTCAGTCACACTCAGCTCTTAAAAGTTACTTTAAAACTATTTTCCTTTTCTTGAGGAAATGAAATATCTAGGCATGATCATCAATGGTAATGATCATCAATGACTGCTTAAATTAGTAAGCGAAAAGCTGATTATAATAGTTAGATCGGGCCAATTCAGGTACCTAGAAATGACTAATCAATTTTAACATCACTGAAAGGGAGATTAACAGCCTGACGTCCTTCTGATAGAAGTACACACCATGTCTACGAAGTCAAACGAAAAAACAAAATCAAACCTGAACTACTCAAGTCCTAAATCTAATAATCGGTTCATATCAAACACAGGAAACAATAGAACATGCCACATCACACCGCAGGGATGCAGTGTGCAAAATCCAGACTGTGGGAAACAAATGGCCCAGATTCTTAAACAAGTACATTGTAACTATGTGAAGAGAAGGAGGGAGCTGGCATCTGCAAATTAAAAGAAACTTAAGAGACATATCAATCAAAGTGCAGATTTTGTTTAGATGCTAATTCAAGCAAACCACTATTAAAAATGTCCACTTAGGACACAATCAGAATAAACTGAAATGCTGACTGGATATAAAGAGAATTGGCTGGAGACAATCACTGTTAAAGCGTGATAATAGTATTTTGGCAATATTTTTTAAGAGTATTTATCTTTTAGAAATATATACTAACATATACACATATGAAATAAGATGATGTCTAGGATTTGCTTTAAAATAACTAAGAAGGGAACATAAGTAGGTAGGATATAGATGAAACAAGATGGCCAGGATTTATTATTATTGAAACTGGAAGATGGCATACATGTGGAGTTCTTTATGCCACTTTCTCTACTTTTTAACTAGGGAAAAAAGATAATAGAATTGCAATAGAAACACCTTATTTCCACCTACAGCTTGACTATGGAACACCCAGAAACACTATGTAGAATGTATTACTTAATTTTGCATTTACATTTTGTCCTTGCTCTGCAAGTTGACCTCAGTTCTTTACATCTTCTGGATGTACAATACTATATTGACAAAAAACAAATATAATAAAATTTTTTTAGTTACAATCTCCACATAGTTATTTACATATTACCAAGAAAAAAAAAGTTAATTGTGCCTTTTTACACATTGTGACCCAAATAAGTTAAAAAAGTAAAGTAGGCCAGGTGGACTGGTAAGCTCATGCCTGTAATCTCAGTACGTTTGGAGGCCTAGGTGAGAGGATTGCTTGAGCCCTGGAGTTTGAGGTGAGCCTAGGCAACATAGTAAGACCTCATCTCTACAAAAATAATTTTTAAAAAACTTAACTGGGTGTGGTGGCACACACCTGTAGCAGAGGCTGAGTTAAGAGGATGGATCACTTTAGCTAGGGAGGTCAAGGCTGGAGTGAGCCGTGATTGTGTCACAGCACCCCAGCCTGGGGCAACAGAGCAAGATCCTGTTTCAAAATGAAACAAAACAAAATGACAAAAAAGAAACACACACACAAAAAAAACAAAACAACAACAACAAAGTAGCTATTTGGAATCACTCCAAAAGCTAATTACACTGGTGGTGGGGGTGGAGGGGATAGTTCAGCTAGCTGTAATCAACAGCTAAGGTATTTCTTTTTAATTCTTTCACTGTGAATTACATTGAAGCAAATCATCTTGTCTATTTCTGCTATAATTTCAGAAGAAAATAATCTGTTGAATATCTCTGTCCCGCTGTGTTATCTTTTTTAAAACAAGTACAAAGCAAAATGATTTATTTACCAATTTTCTACCACAAATTCTATGAACAGAAGGAAAGCCACTAGAATATCTTACCAACAAAATGGGATATACAGCACAGAACGCCAGGAATTCAGTTTAAACAATTTAGTCATGCATTTTCAATGATAAGCCAGAAAAGAGTAACGAGGTTTTGTGGCAGAAAAACATGAAAGGGAAAGGCAAGCTGAAGCTGAGGCTGGGGGTAAAATGGCATTCATTAAATGGCACCTAACAAAACTGTGTGGCTCTTCACATCTAAATCTTCATTTTTATTGAGAAAAAAATCAGAGCGTTTTAAGTGCAAGAATATACATAAATCCTATTCTTCACCTCAGCAAAAACCTATCATCTGGCTAAGAAATAACATGAGCCTATCATTTTTCTTTGCCCTAGAAAGATGTTTATGATAGGTACATATGAGAAAATCATGTACTGCAAGCAGAAATATACAGTTCTTGTTTGTTTTATATAAACAGTTATTGCTCATAGGATCTTTCTTTTACTTTCACCTAAAAAATCTTTTATCATTTTATAAATACAGGACATTGGGTCCACCATACATACTCATTTCCTCTTAGGAAGGGCATTTGCCAACTCTCAATATACCACCAATGAGGCACATATGTGCCAGGAAGTGCTGGGTAGAGAAGGGCGGGGGTCCCTGGCTAGGCCTTCACCCCATGCTTGTGCCCACAGACCTAAGTGAGAACAAGCACTCCTGTGTTTCTGCCCAAATGTTGCATTTTCCAAGACCACTCTGGCCTGTCATGCCCCCTATCCTGTGCCCATAAAAACCCGAGACCCTAGTGGGCACAGATACAAGTGTCTGGAGATCGAGAGGAGCAGAGAAACAGAAGAGCACACTGACAGACACTGGCAGGACATTGATGTTGGAATGACAAAATTTAGCTGGGGTGAGCAATCGGCTGGACTCTAGGGGCTGGATCCCCATCCATCTCACTGAGAGCTACTTCCACCACTCAATAAAACCTTGCACCTATCCTCCAAGCCCATGTGTGATCTGATTTTTCTCGTGCACTAGGGCAAGAATCCAGGATACAGGAAGCCCTCTGTCCTTGCGATAAGGCAGAAGGTCTAATTGAGCTGATTAACACAAGACACCTGCAGACGCAAAGCTGAAAGAGCACATGGTAACACACGCCCACTGGGGCTTCAGCAGCTATTAACCTTCAACTGTAGACACTGCCATGGGGTTGGAGCCAAAAACGCTCCCCATGACCTGCCAGTCTGCATGATTTTGCTAAGAGTTTGAGCAGCAGGCATAGAAGAAGCAAGCCACTCCCCCTGATGCACACACCCTGCAAAAACTCCTACCATTTTACCACTAGATTTTGGTGATCTGTCCTGCTACCTCCCAGGCTGTTGTCTGTTTTCATCCTTACAACTCCTGAATTACCACTGATGTTTCAAAGGGTCTCCGCCTCACTGTGCCCCAGTCATGATAGGCATACACAGGCATTACCTGGTAATTACTGTCTGTAGCATCTTCTTCCCCTGCCCATAAACTTCTCCAGGACTATCCAAAGAAAGCTACATCCTGCATTATCCTCCTCAATGCATACGGAAACTTCACTTGAATTCATTAAACATTGAGTAACTACTCTGTGTGTTTTTCTAGGTGCTAAAGGGTAGTATGATCTAGCCTCTGCCTTCACAAGAGCATTTTCACTGTATTGCTGGTAAGAATACATGCACATTATGCAGCTGAGAACAGTGTAATATAAACATAAAACTTCAATGGAATTCTAAGAAATGATAGATTAATGAGAAATGGAAGATGAAGGGAAGACATCCTAGCATCTCCACAGAATTCAAGTAGGTGGAGAGATGGGAGATAGTCCAGGCAGGGCCACCCAAGAGTAATTGCTTCAAATTGTAAATAAACATGACACTTTTAAAGAACAGTTATAAGTACAGGATTCAAAATGTATAATATAAAAATGATAAAATAACTACCAGAAGAAAGTCTAAAATAAAAGAATATAATATCAAGTGTTAGTGAGGATGTGTAGCAACTAGAACTTTGAAACACTACCGTTAATTGGTTAAACCACTTTGAGAACTGTAGGAAGTTTCATGAAAGCAAAATAAATTCATTTCATGAACTAGCAATTCCACTCCTAAGCAATTTCACCCAACAGCACTGCACATATATGTTTACCAAAAGACATTTAAAAGATTGTTTGTAGCAGGGCTATTCTTAATAGTCCCAAACTGGAGACAACCCAGATGTCCATCTACAGTAAAATGGATATATATATTATGGAATACCTATGTGGTGGATAGCTATTTATCAATGAGAATGAATGCAACAACATGGCAGAACCTCATAATGGTAATGTGGAACTAGCACAGAAGACATGAAAGAAAAGGAAATCAAGAAAAACCATCTATAGACAAGGATATATGATTGGAAGTAGGACCTGATCTCCAGGAAACAAGGCTGGCACTAGAAAGCCACAGGCAAACCCCAGTGGAATAGATCATGTAAAAGGCAGCAAAGTAGAAGGTGTCAGATAAGTGCTGTGCCCCCCAGTGAGGCATTCCAGGGCCAAGACCCATCAGTAGTCCTGAACGCTTGCTGCTTTAGCACCTGGGAATAGAGATAGTGAGACTATTTCCAAACACCCAACAAAAGAGTAAGAGACAGCCAAGCAACTCTCACCAGCTTCTCATTATATTCTGTTAAAGCTCTTCTGGCTTATAAGGACAAATGGTGCAATTAGTCAAGCTCAATTAAAGGTAGAAACTATTTTTAAAATTCCCAGAAGAGATACATGGAGAGATCATGGTGGATGGGAGACAGGAATAGATGGCAGCTCCGAATAGAGCAGTGAGCAGGGGCTCATATTGTGAATTTTAACTCCAGATTGATTGCAAGAACAAATCAGCAATCCCAAGAGGACCCACAGACCCTCTGAAGAAATAGGACTGCTCCTACAGGACCTGGGAGACCCCCCAAAACTGTGAGAGCCACAACTGCAGAAGTGGTAAAGGGAGACCCTCTTCTCCCAAACATACCGCACCCCCCAAAAAATCACACTATTTCCCCAGCAATTGATTTAAACCAAGAAGAAATCCCTGATTTACCTGAAAAAGAATTCAGGAGGTTATTAAGCTAATCAGCGAGAGACTAGAAAAGGCAAAGCCCAATGCAGGGAAATCCAAAATATGATATAAGACGTGAAGGGAGAAATATTCAAGAAAATAGACAGTTTAAAGAAAAAACAATCAAAACTTCAGGAAATTTTGGACACGAATTTAGAAATGTGAAATGCTCTGGAAGGTTTCAGCAATAGAGCTGAACGAGTAGAAGAAATTCAGAGATCAAAGACAAGGTCTTCAAATTAACCCAATCCAACAAAGACAAAGAAAAAAGCATAAGAAAATATGAACAAAGCCTCCAAGAAGCTTAGGATGATGTTAAATGACCAAACCTAAGAATAATTGGTGTTCCTGAGGAAGAAGAGGATTCTAAAAGCTTGGAAAATGTATCTGGGGGAATAATTAAGGAAAACGTCCCTGGCCTTGCTAGATACCTAGACATCCAAGTACAAGAAGCACAAAGAACACCTGGGAAATTCATTGCAAAAAGATCTTTGCCTAGGCACATTGTCATCAGGTTATCCAAAGTTAAGGTGAAGGAAAGAATCTTAAGAGCTAAGAGACAGAAGCACCAGGTAACCTTTAAAGAAAAGCCTATCAGATCAATAGCAGAGTTCTCAGCAGAAACCCTACAAGTTAGAAGGGATTGGGGTCCTATCTTCAGCCTCTTCAAACAACAATTATTGGCAAAGAATATTGTATCCAGCAAAATTAAGCATCATATATAAAGGAAAAATACAGTCTTTTTCAGAAAAACAGATGCTGAGATAATTCGCAATTACCAAATCATCACTACAAGAACTGCTAAAAGGAGCTGTAAATCTTGAAACAAATCCTGGAAACATATCAAAACAGAACTCCTTTAAAGCATAAATTACACAGAACCCATAAAACAAAAATACAAGTTAAAAAGCAGAAACAGAAAACAAAAAAACCAAAGTACACAGGAACAAAGAGCGTTATGGATGCAATGGTATCTCATATTTCAATACTCACATTGAATGTAAATGGCTTAAATGCTCCACTTAAAAGATACAGAATTGCAGAATGGATAAAAACTCACCAACCGTCTGTTGTCTTCAGGAGACTCACCTAACACATAAGGACTCACATAAACTGAAAGTAAAGGGGTAGAAAAGGCATTTCATGCAAATGGACACCAAAAGTGATCAGGGGTAGCAATTCCTATATCACACAAAACAAACTTTAAAGCAATGGATTGGTAAAAGAGACAAAAAGGGACATTATATAATTGTAAAAGGCCTTTCCAATAGGAAAATATCACAATCCTAAACACATATGTACCTAACGCTGGAGCTCCCAAATTTATAAAACAATTACTAATAGATCTAAGAAATGAGATAGTCAGCAAAACAATAATAGTGGGGAATTCAATACTCCACTGACAGCACTAGACAGGTCATCAAGACAGAAATTCAACAGAGAAACAATGGATTTAAACTATACCTTGTAACAAATGGACTTAGATATATACAGAACATTTCCTCCGACAACTGTAGAATACACATTCTATTCAACAACACATGGAACTTTCTCCAAGATAGACCACATGATAGGCCATAAAATTAGCCTCAATAAATTTAAGAAAATTGAAATTATATCAAGCACTCTCTTAGGCTACAGCGGAATAAAACTGGAAATCAACTCCCAAAGGAACTCTCAAAAATCATGCAAATACGTGGAAATTAAATAATCTGCTCCTGAATGAACACTGGGTCAAAAACAAAATCAAGATGGAAATAAAATATTATCTGAACTGAATGACAATAATGACACAACCTATCAAAATCTCTGGGATACCTCAAAGATGGTGTAAGAAGAAAGTTCATAGCCTTAACTCCCTACACAAAAAGACTGAAAGAGCACAAACTGACATAGTAAGGTCATACTCCAAGGAACTAGAGAAACAAGAACAAACCAAACCCAAACCCAGCAGAAGGAAGGAAATAACCAAGATCCGAGCAGAACTAAATTAAATTGAAACAACAACAACAAAAAGTACATACGATAAATGAAACAGAAAGCTGGTTCTTTGAAAAGATAAATATAATTGATAGACCATTGGCAACATTAACCAAGAAAAGATGAGAGAAAATCCAAACAACCTTACTAAGAAACGAAACAGGAGATATTACAACTGACACAACTGAAATACAAAAGATCATCTAAGACTGCTATGAACACCTTTATGCACATAAACTAGAACACCTAGAAGAGATGGGTAAATTCCCAGAAAAATACAACCCTCCTAGCTTAAATTAGAAAGAATGATGTACCCTAAACAAACCAATCACAAGCAGTGAAATTGAAATGGTAATTTAAAAACTGCCAACAAAAAAATGTCCAGAACATAGATTCACAGCAGAATTCTACCAGTCATTCAATAAAGAATCAGTACCAATCCTTTTGATGCTATTCCACAAGATAGAGAAAGAAGAACCCACCCAGTTCATTATATAAAACAAGAATCACCCTAATACCAAAACCAGGAAAGAACATAACCAAAAAAGAAAACTACAGACTGATATCTTTGATGAACATAGATGCTAAAATCCTTAACAAAATACTAGCTAAATGAATCCAACAAAATATTGAAAAGATAATCCACCATGATCAAGTGGGTTTCATATCAGGGATGCAGGGATGGCTTAACATAAGCAAATCAATAAATCTAATACACCACATAAATAGAATTAAAAATGATCATTTCAATAGATACAGAAAAAGCATTCAACAAAATCCAGCATCGCTTTATGATTGAAACTCTCAGCAAAATCAGCATATAAGGGACATACCTCAAGGTAATAAAAGTCATTTTGGACTAACCCACAGCCAACACAATACTGAATGGGGAAAAGTTGAGCATTCCCTTTGAGAACTAGAGAAAGACAAGGATGCCCACGCTTGCCACTCCTCTTCAACATAGTACTGGAGGTCCTAGCTGAGCAATCAGAGAAAAGAAAGAAATAAACAGCATCCAAATTGGTAAAGAGGAGTCAAACTGTCATTTTTCACTGACAATATGATCATTTACCTTGAGAACACTATGGACTTCTCCAGAAAGCTCCCAGAACTGATAAAAGAATTCAGCAAAGTTTGCAGATACAAGATTAAGGTACACAAATCATTAGCTCTTCTATACACTAACAGTGACCAAGCAGATAATCAAGAGCTCAACCCCTTTTACAACAGCTGCGAAAAAACAAAAAAACTTATGAATGTACCTAACCAAGGTGTCAAAAGATCTCTACAAGGAAAACTACAAAACACTGTTGAAAGAAATACTAGATGACTCACAGACAAATGGAAACACATCCCATGCTCATGGATGGGTAGAATCAATACTGTGAAAATGAACAGACTGCCAAAAGCAATCTACAAATTCAATGCAATCCCCATCATTCTTCACAGAATTCTTCACATAATTAGAAAAAAATAATTCTAAAATTCATATGCAACTAAAAAAGAGCCAACATAGCCAATGGAAGACTAAGCAAAAAGAACAAATCTGGAAGCATTGCATCACCTGATTTCAAAATAACTATAAGGCCAGTCACCAAAACAGTATAGTACTGGTACAAAAATAGGCACACAGACCAACGAAGCAGAATAGAGAACCCAGAAATAAATCCAAATATTTACAGACAACTGATTTTTGACAAAGCAAACCAAAATGTAAAGTGTGGAAAGGACACCCTTTTCAATAAATGGTGCTGGATAAATGGCTAGCCAGTAATCCATCTTGAGTTGATTTTTACATAAGGTGAGAGATGATAATTTAAAGACTTAAACCTAAGACCTGATACTATAAAAATTCTGGAAGATAACATTGGAAAAACGTAGACATTGGCTTAGGCAAGTATTTAATGACCAAGAACCCAAAAGCAAATGCAATAAAAACAAAGATAAATAGCTGGGACCTAATTAAACATGAGCTTTTACACAGCAAAAGGACAAGTCAGCAGACTAAACAGACAACCCACAGAGTGAGAGAAAATCTTCACAATCTATACATCTGACAAAGGACTAAAATCCAGAATCTACAATGAACTCAAATCCATAAGAAACAAAAAAAACCAGTCCCATCAAAAAGTGGGATAAGGACATGAATAGACAATTCTTAAAAGAAGGTATGCAAATGGCCAACAAACATATGAAAAAATGCTCAACATCACTAATGATCAGGAAAATGCAAATCAAAACCACAATGCAGTACCACTTCACTCCTGCTAGAATGGCCATAATCAAAAAATCAAGAAACAGTAAACGTTGATGTGGATGCAGTGAACGGGGAATACTTCTACACTGCTGGTGGGAATGTAAACTAGTACAGCCACTGTGGAAAACAGTATGAAGATTCCTCAAAGAACTAAAAGTAGAACTACCATTTGATCCAGCAATCCCACTACTGGGTATCTACCCAGAAGGAAAGAAGTCATTATTCGAAAAAGGTACTTCTACACACGTTTATAGCAGCCCAATTCACAATTGCAAAATTGTGGAACCAAGGCCAGTGCCCGTCAATCAATGAGTGAATAAAGAAACTGTGAGATATATATATATATATATATATATATATATATATATATATATCACGGATATATATATATATATATATATATATATCATGGAATACTACATAGCCATAAACAGGAATGAATTAACAGCATTTGACCTGGATGAGATTGGGGACTATTATTCTAAGTGAAGTAACTCAGGAATGGAAAATCAAGCATCATAAGTTCTCACTGATATGTAAGAGCAAAGTCGTGAGGATGCAAAGGCATAAAAATGACAACGAAATTTGGGGACTTGGGGGGAAGAGTGTGAGTGGGGCAAGGGAGAGGAGACTACAAATATGGTGCAGTTTATACTGCTCAGGTGATGGGTGCCCCAAAATCTCACAAATTACCGCTAAGGAACTTACTCATGTAACCAAATACCACCTGTATCCCATTAACTTATAGGAAAATTTTTAAATATCCCATTAAAATCCAAAGACAGAAAACTCAGAGTAGAGCTAAGATTCTTAGGGAACCAAAACTAAGCAGCTACAAGAAAGAAAGGCAGTACCCTTCCATGAAGGCTACAGGTCTTCTTCCTGGCTGCCCTGCTTCTCTTAGCATTTGCTCCACCTCCTCTCTCTGCTCAGGAGCTTCTTGTGCTTATTCATAATGGAGGCTGAACGTGGTTATCAGTTCTGTCCCCAGCCTCTCTTTTTCTCTCATCTTCACACCAGTTGCCTCACCCTCAAGTTTCACATTTCTGGCAGCAGCACTTGTCTCACCTCATCTTCTGGAATCAACTCTCACAGGTCATTGGACTTCAACTCCTCTGGATCCTTCAGGTCCCAGAGCAGATACCACTCCCTGTGACAACCCTTCCATATCACCCCTTCCCAGGCCAGGTGGGAATTTACACACACAGTGTGCCAAGCCCCAGTGGGTGTAGATTCTCATGTCACATGGGGGCTTGGCACACTGCCCTGTATCTGTCCATTAATGTGCCTGTCCACCCCACTAAAACAGAAGCTCCTCAGGAGCAGCAACTATGTCTGTGTATGATTATTTCCCTAGCACCCAGGTTTTAAAATAAATGGATTCTGTGGGTTTTAAGAAATCAGTCTGATAATAAAATAATGCCTTAGAATCTGGAAATACTTGAATTTATAGTTTTATTTTGGCCTGGGGCAATCATATACTTTTCTACAACCCAATAAAAGACATCTGCCAGGCTTGCAGTTGTCCAGGTATGCAGTTGAAATGCACAGGTGGAAGATTCTGCCTTCTTGTAGCCCCCTTCAGCACCCAGTGCTATATATAGGCACTCCCTTCACACAGAAACATCCTCCTAAAGCTATGCCAGCCTTATTTTTTTTTCTTATTTTGCATTAAACTTCAATGAATATAGTTAAAATGAGAATTCTTGTACCATGGATAAACTATAAAGTGAATCTGAAATGTCATTAAGTCTTTCTGATTTTTTAAATGTGCCATTAATACAGTAATCTTATTAATAGAGAATTCCTCAGAGTAGAGAAAATGGAGTTCAACATCTAAGAATGTTAGCAAATTCTTACTCGTATGTCTGCATAAAGCAAATACAGTTTCTGTAAAATAAATACATGATTCATGTTTTTGGCCTAAGGTATATTTCTCTCTATTAAAGCATTTAATATGTTTATTTCAAACCAATACACTTTCTCTCATTGAGCAAAGGTTCAACGTTCATCGAGGAGGCATGAACTGACTGCTGACTATGCATCAGGCTTAGGTTTCCAGGTCTCTACACAAGAATCCTGTTGGTCTATTAATGAACCGCACACAATATTAAAAATAGCATGTACAACATTTCCTAGTTTATAAAGCATTTGTGTATGAGGATTATTTGACAGCAAAATCTCTATGAAGTGGGGATTACGCTCATTCTTGCTGCAAAGAAAATTGCCTGAAAGAGGCTGTGCCTGTAATCCCAGCACTTTGGGAGGCCAAGGTGGGTGGATCATGAGGTCAAGAGATCGAGATCATCCTGGCCAACACGGTGAAACCGTCTCTACTAAAAAATACAAAAAAAATTTAGCCGGGCGTGGTGGCACGCACCTGTGGTCCCAGCGACTGGGGAGGCTGAGGCGGAAGAATTGCTTGAATGCAGGAGGTGGAAGTTGCAGTGAGCCGAGATTGAACCACTGCACTCCAGCCAGGTAACAGAGCAAGACTCCATCTCAAAAAAAAAAAAAATGGCTGTAATTTGTTTAATTCCCACTGCAAGCACACACATGACGGAGTTTTCTGGTTCCAAATACAATTGCCTATGGCATCAAATGGTCTTCCTTTAGCATTTCTTTATTAATGCGGAGAGATGAAAGGAAAGAAGTTGGGTGAAATACTGGCGTCTTATGGAGAAGCACCCGCCTGAGACCCTCAGTTGTTCCTCCTCCATCAGTGCAGCCCAAAAGAACTGGAGCTTTCATGTAGTCCTAGGAGGGCTGACATAAACTAAAAATCCATATATAATCTCCTCTAACGACACATCAAACTGATTGCACTGCTGAAAATGTTTGTTAGAGCATCAAGAAACAGAATCCTTAAATAAAAGCTCAGGCTTGGCATTTTTTTCAGTGTGAAAAGCAATATTGGCCTTTATGTTTCAATGTTAGCAGAAAATAAAAGAAGTGTTCCTCTAACTTTCATCAGCTTCTCAGGGATTTAAGATTGCAATGGAAAAACAATATGTAGATTTAAAGGATGAGATGGTTTTCGTCAACAAATAAAATATCAGTAAGTGATCCAGATTTGCATTTTCCAGCAACCCATCCCTAGTCCTGAGGTAAAATTGCTACTGCCACAAGCTCACAAGCTCCCTCATGTGACTCCCTCTTCTCTCTCTTTTCTTGTGACAAATTAAATAAGTTATGACCACACAGTGTTGTTCTGGTTTGGAAAACTATGCTCATTGACTTTGATAATCTCTTTCATCCCCAAGGAGCTATTTTTCTATGAACATATTATAATACAAAGACATAACGTGGGCAGCATCCCCTGCAGAGAACTCTTCAGCTACAGAGGACACAATTTTTGCCCAGAGTTCTCAAAACGGGTGGCTCCCCAAGTCATGTAGGCTGCTGTTTGACACAAAGATTCTGTCATCTAATCTTGTGACCCTACTCAATCAGAATTTCTGTGAGATGAACAAAAGAATCTTTATATAAACATGTTTCCTTGATTGATTCCCATATTCACTCAGGCCTGGCAATCATTGCTCTAAAATACAGAACAGCTTCAGTTTCATTTCCAAATAACATGTTTTAAGGGCCCCTATAAACATGTTTCGAAGCCCTTGTTAGTTGCTGAATCAAGAACACAGCAGTTTATTTTGCACAGCTCTCTTTAAACACACAATGTATTCTTCCACAAAAAGAAACATTTTAATTCAATGTTAGGAGGTTATTATGAGATTGCCTCATGTTAGGGGCCATAAGAGATACAACTATGAGGAAGACACAGAGTCCTAGGCTGTAACAATCAAGATCTAAGCTTTGGGTCTCCTTGAAACCATCAACCGAAATGGAAAGATGAGAAAGAATCTTCTTTAGAATGTGGAAGATGTTGCATTCCAGCTTTATCTTGTTATTTCGTATCTTAATCTTTTCCTACAAAGTAATACAAGCCTTTGCCTGTATTTCTTAACAGCAGAAGCAGATCTATCACTCAAGCAAATCTATTCTGGTTGTTTATCCCGGACCAAATCTCATGAAAAATTATGATGCTGAGAGAGAGCCTTTATATCTTTTCACTGAAAACCCTATGTTATCTCATTTCTGGATTTAAAAGACAACCATCACCAATGTGATAAAGGTAATAGTTCTTCCATCAAGTGTAGACTGCTTTATGTTCCATCCCTTACAAACTGGTAAAACAAAACCAGTTACTAGGCAGTAGGGCATGGCTGTGGTAAATGAAATGATATTTCTTTCTTTTTTTTTATTGCATTTTAGGTTTTGGGGTACATGTGAAGAACATGCAAGATTGTTGCATAGGTACATGTGGCAGTGTGATTTGCTGCCTTCCTCTCCCTCACCTGTATCTGGCATTTCTCCCCCAAGATATCTCTCCCCCAACTCCCCACTCCCCACCGTCCCTCCCCTATTTCCCCCCAACAGACTCCAGTGGGTAGTGCTCCCCTCCCTGTGTCCATGTGTTCTCATACAAGAGCAGAAGATCAAACACCGCATGTTCTCACTCATAGGAAATGATATTTCTACCGCAGGCTCTAGCCCTGTCCAGAAGCCATACTTAACTTGGGCTTTTGTTTTTATCCTTAATCTCAGATTTACAAGAGTGGAGGTCAAAGGATCACATTTCTAAAGATACTTATAGAAGCAGAAGAGCAAATCTGGAAGCAACCGACACTTTTCTGACAGGACACATTACACGTAAAATCTATTCCAACACTTTTCAAATGCAAGTCCATAAAAAACATGGAAGAAGAAACCCTGGGCATCTGGACTTCAGAACTCATACTTTAACATGATTCCTTAGCGTTTTTGAGGTACATCCAGGTTTGACAACGCAGCTGAGATAAATTATTAAGGCCCCTCATGGCTCTACTCACAGCACAATTTTGGGTGGTAATTTATAAGAAGTATCATAAGCACCTATGGTCTTGGGTCTTGAAAAATATTTTCAATATTTTTTTCAGAAGAGAATCAAATTCTAAATTGACATAATTCTAAGGTGGAGTGCAATAAAATCTTCCCACCACTCAGAATCAGCTGAGCAAAACACAACATTGCAAATTAGAAGAGGCTAAAAAACCAGAGGCAGGCAGAGGCTGCAGATAGTGCTGCATCTGCTGCACAAGCCACTCATGTCTTGCCAGCCACCCATCTTTCTAGCTCCTTCTGGCATGAAGTCAAGCCAGGAGCACAGTGCTGGTTCTAGGCCATCCAACAGAAAGAGAATGAAAGCACATATAATTTTCAATTTTCTATTAGCTACATTAAAAAGAATAAAACGAAACATGATGAACTAGTTTCAGAAGTATATTTTGTTTCAATGAATATACCAAAAATATTATCATTTCAATAATCAATGTAAAAATTATTAATGGGATATTTTACATTTTTTTCCTAAGTCTTTGAAATGCAGTGTGCCTTTACACTTCCAGCATATGTTCATTGGAACTAGCATTTGAAGTGCTAAGTAGCCACATGGGGCCAGCAGCAACCCTGGTGGACGGCACTGATCTAAACAATCATCTGTCTTCAGCCCCATTCATCCTCTACCTCTGCCCACATTAACTTGCCTTTGGCTTTATCCTTTTGGCTCTAGATTCCTACTACAAACCCACCTCTCTCCCCTTGGCTGTGGACCTCCTCCACTCTCAAAATTCCCAACTACCATCCAGACTTGTCATCGCTGTCCATCAGTTTTACTGTGTGGTATCTAACTCTACTCACCCTCTTTTACCTCTTGTGAAAACTTCTGACTCTTGTTCCTATAGAAATCCCATGTGGGATAGGACAGATGGAAGGCTTTAGACCTATGAGGGCAAAATTGTCTTAGTTGTTAAAAAAAAAAGCAATTTAATAAAATCTAAATTTAGAGCAACTACAAAGAAGATAATATTCTTTGTGATTAACACAAATACAGCCATTCAGATTTCATGGTATGAGAAACTAAAGGACAGAGGAGGTAAGTAAGAGAGCCAAGCTGACAAAACAGGACTGGGACAGATAGATCCAGGCAGAGAGAGTTTCCAAAGTCATCCTTAACTTAGGCCCTCACCCCCTTTCTAGAGGAGAAAATGGAAATTAATATCAGAACCACACTGTATTGTATTTTTATTTTGTCATATACATATTGTACAAGTTAACCAGATATTTCACAATATAAATTCCATCATTCTCAAAGAAACATTTTGCTGTTTTTATAAAGTTACAAGTAGACAGACCCTTGCAGATGGTTTTGAAGACAGAAAAATTGGACAAGGTTTGGGGAATGAGGTGGGATGGTGTGCAATTAATTTTACGGTCAACTTTCTGGTGTCTGGAGTGAAATATTAGGTATGTTACAACCTTCTCAGAAGGGTGGCTTAACAAAGCTTAATCTTTTCTAAGGATGCTAACTGTAACCAAGGTCACCAATCATTTATTCAACAATGTTCTAAGGATTTGTTCAGTATCAGGCTCTGAGTCAAAGCCTAGTAAGACCATAAGATAATTTTAAGGGCCATCAGGCAGTTGTTATCCATAGGGCTATAAGCAAAACTATTCAGTACCTCAATCTGCATTTAGAGCATCTTCCTACCTAACTTTCTGTTTCTTTTTGGTTTTTTATTTATTTTATTTTACTTTAGGTTCTGGGGTACATGTGCAGGTTATGCAGGGTTGTTGCATAGATGCATACATAACCAGATGTTTTGCTTCCTCTATTCCCCCTTCATCTATATCCAGCATTTCTCCCCATGTTATCCCTCCCCACCCCCTGCTGTCTCTCCCCTAGCTCCTGTCCAACTGCCCCCATATGTGATGCCTTTTTCTTTTCTTTTTTTTTTTTGAGGAGTCTCAGTCTCTCACCCAAGCTGGAGTGCAGTGGCATGATATCAGCTCACTGCAGCTTCTGCCTCCCATGGTTCAAGCAATTCTCTTGCCTCAGCCTCCTGATTAGCTGGGATTACAGTCATGCACAATGGTGCCCAGCTAATTTTTGTATATCTAGTAGAGATGGGGTTTTACCATGTTGATCTCGAACTCCTGACCTCAAGTGATCCACCCATCTCAGCCTCCCAAACTGCCGGGGTTACAGGTGTGAGCCACCATGCCCAGCCCTTTCCTAACTTTCTGATATTGATTTCTGTAAACCGTCACCTCTCTTCCTGAGGTGAGACACCTGGGCCTCAGGATATCCCAGCCATCTCCCCTAGACCTGTTCTTTTGAGGAGCTCTCATCTACAAAGCCACCAGGTTCCCTCTCTCAGCTGCAAAGTCAAAGCATCCATTCTTTCAGTGACCAGATCATGGCAAAATGTTAAGAAAAAACCTTCTTAGGAATTCACATGATGGTATAAATAACTAAGCCTATAGACTAGAAGGCGAAAGCAGTCAGTGTTAAGTTTTCTAGCAGGGGAAGCTTTCTGATGAAGCAGCAGGGATCTGAGCATTCACAAACAGGTGGGACTTAGGCCTGTTAATAAATGTTGTAGGGAAACAGAGCGGATGGAGATCCACGAGGGCCCAGGATTCCGAGGCGTTCGGCTCCGGTGGTTCATGAAATAGGCTTGAAGATCCTTATTGATATGTGAATAGAGGGGGGAAAAAGATATTTCTAAAAAGCTAGACCTGAAATTTCCCTCAGAGAGAAAACGATCTTCTTCAACATTGTCTTGTTGTTGTTTCAAAGGAAAACACTACTGCAGGCTGTATGAGACACAAAATTATGTATTCATCCCGTCTGTTTGATTTTCTTCTGAGGCACACAGGGGGCTACACTTTCCAGCCCCTTTGCATTTGGAGGGGGCACTTGACTACTTTTGGCCTCCAGGTCTGAGCAGAGGTGACGTGGGTCTCTTGCGGCTGAAACACTTATAAGCTGTGTGGTGGAGTGAAGACTTAATGATATTAAAGAATGGTTGGAGTTTTTTTTTTTTTTTTTTTTTTTTTTTT
>NW_016107860.1:48698-51978 GCF_001604975.1 Cebus imitator
TTTTAGCTACCATGAAAATACTGTGGTTATATATTTTAAAAGACAGCCATATCTTTTAGAGGTATTGTATGCCAAACTAATGATGACTGAACTGGCACTATAGTTGGGACTAGTTCCCAAACAGTTCATGGTAGGTCAGGGAAAACAAGAGAGAATGTTAGTGGGTGGGGGTATTGAGAGAATAAGATTAAGCATAGCTGATAATGGTGAAACTGGGTGATAGGGACAAACACAATGTCCATTATATTATTCTCTCTGCTTTTGTAATATGTATTTCAGAGTTTCAATATAAGAAGTTAGGGCCCCACTAGCTTTCTCTCCCTCTGCTACACTGACTTAGTCATTCCAGATGGCAGGACTATGAAATATAAGCAGCTCAGAACCCAGAGTCGCCAGCTGGAAGGCAGCTTCCCTGGAAAGTGGCTGTACCCACAGCCATCCTCCTTTTCATGTTCGGTCATTTTAATTTCAGAGCTTGCTATTACCTTAGTATAGCCTCATCTCACCTAGGTGGGACAGAGGTGTGTGAGATTTTAGAGATAATTTAGTCTCAGGTGGCCTGTAAAGCCTGGTGCTATATAAGAAAGTATTAGGAATTTGGACAAAGGAGGAACAGAAAATGTAGAATAAAAAAGGAAAGAGGCAGAGCTAAGCAAATAACTGAAGCAAGAGACTTGCCTATATATAGCCACTGAGAAGTCCCCAGGGGAAGAGATGCTGAAGGATTTTGTGCAAGATGATTAATGTACATTACCTGTGGCATGGTTCTGTGGTGTGACTCTGCTCTTTGTCTCAAGATTTCCATAAAGTCCCTTGTATCCAATTGCCTTATATGAGTGGTACTGTAGGGGATATTAATGTGAAAGGTCTATGCCCTCCTGTAACTTGGTTGGCACAAGAAAAGGTAATGAGAGTGGCCATGGGCAGTGTAACAGTGACCAGAAGTAGAGTTTAGCAGGAAAAGGAAAATGGAATGGGAGATGTCATATGAGAATATAAGTTTCTAGGGAAGCATATAAATCCTGAGGAGGGCAACGAACACTCGAGCACGTGGGAAAGAACTTAAGCCAGTTGTCTTTAAATCTCAAAGAGGAAGACTCAAGATGATACTGGGGTTCCGTAATTGCATACATTTTAAGCCTATCACTGCATTGTATGGGTCATTCTCATGACAGAGCAGAGTTCCTTCTCCATACCAGGGTGCATAAAAGCACATGCAGTTGAAAATATCTTAACAACAAAAAGCAAAAACAAGGATAAATTGAGAGGTGGTAGTGCAAAGTGGCTTTCAGAAACAAAAAAGTAAAGGTAGTGTAATGTCCATAGAAGCAGCAGGCCTATGAAGCAGAGTCAATCACACATTCATCCATCAAACAATAAACAATTATCTTGGCTCTGTCCTGTGCCCAGCACTGTAAAACCTGCAAAGGACACAAAGAAAGATAAGATATGGTTTCCTTCAAATGGGAAGGAAAAATTGATGAACAGTCTATAACAACAAAGTGTAATGAGATAGAATACAAATACATCTTCAAGATTGAGTAAGAAAGTTCAGGCAAGATCTTCTAGAAGCAACAATAGCCAAAGAATGGAGAAAAGAGCATCATAAGACTGGAAAGCTGCATGTGAAAAGGGTCTCAGGCAAAAGGAAACAATGGTGCATTTAGGGAGCTGGAGTAGTTCCCTATGGCCAATGTCTAAGATTAGGGAGGAAGGGCAGAGGATTGCCGAGAGATGGGTGTGCAGAGAGTGGCAATGGCGAGATCCCTTACTTTTCATGGATCCTAATGGGCATAGGAAATCACTGACCTTCTAAATATTAAGCCAGCTAGAAATATCATTTGAAAATGACATGGAGGACCTGGGGAGAATAAACTATGAGAACAGAGACAAATTAGGAAGCTATTTCAGGAACATAGGCCAGAGACCATGAGTGCTTTCAGAAAGATGGTGGCAGTCGAGCTGGAGATGATTGCATGAATTCCGGCGATTAAGAAGAGCAGTCACAGGACAAGGGGACTGCTTGGATGAGAGGAATGAAATAAAAGAAGCAGTCATCACTAATTACAACTGACAGGTTATGTGTCAGGGAAAACTAAATGGACAATTGGGCCCTGGGGAACTTGCTTATCAAAAGAAAGTTGTGTGATCAAGATACAATGTCTCCTTTGTTCTTTAGTTTCTACTTATATTGTTCTTCTCAAGTGGAAAGTAGAAGAATTTAAAATTGTCTCATGCCACTAAATGGATCCATATAATCTGAATTAATTACAGGTTGGAAAAGTTACTGGTCACTTACAAAGAACTGACTGACAGCTAATACATCCAATTTCTGGATTTAAAAGGAAAGGTAAAAGATTAAGGGCATTGTTACCGGTGTATCCTGAATAATGTCTATCTCCAATTCCATCATTGGAATAATGATCCAACTCTGTAATGAATCTACCTTACATCTTGACATACCCAATGGTCAAGAATAAAAAGCCAAATTCTCAATGGCTTCCAAATTGCTGTTAACATCAACTGATTCAAGGTATACTTTTTTAAATATTAAAAACATAATCTTCCTACATATACACAGCAAAAACTAAAGGTTTCTATAACTCGTAAACATGGGAAACACACTTGACCAAGACAGTTCAGAAAAGAATTTGAGTTAGGCAAAGCCTTCTGAGATATAGAACATATATATCTTAGAAACAACAAAATTAAATTGGATTTCATCAAAATTAAAAACTTTTGTGTTTCAAAGGACATCATCAAGAAAGTGAAATAACACTGAAAGGTAGAAAATGTGTTTATGAATTATAAATCTGATAAGAGACTTGTATCTGGAATATATTAAGAAAAATATTAACAGCTCAGCATTGCAGCTTCCAGTGAAAGTGCAGAGGGTGAGTGGGCACCAGATTTCCAGATGGATTTTTATTGCCCACAGACCAGGAGATTCCCAGGCGGATGAGCCCCATGGGTGGCCAGTGTGGCTGTTTTGGCTGGAGCAGATGCTTTGCCAGTGCCTCGGCGTGGTGGTTCTCCATACAAAATACACTGGTCCAGGTGCCCTTTTAGTTGGCAATTAGAGCCCTGGGAAGGCACAGTCGCCATTTCATCTGATTAAAAAGGGGACTGAAACAGGGAGCAAGGCCAGGAGATTCCTGGGCAAAAAAAGCGCCATGAATCTCAGCGCCACTGTTTCAGCTGGCACAGTGAGTCGCCACATGAGAAATCACACAGATCCTGGCGCCTTTTCAACAGACGACTGGAACACCTGGGAGAGAGT
>NW_016107860.1:52068-57095 GCF_001604975.1 Cebus imitator
AAATTGGAAACGCTCTGGGTTGAGAGTTTCACAGCAAGCACAGCTGAACCTGGGACGGTCCAGTTCTGTGAGGGAGGGGCGTCTGCCATTACCGAGGCACTCCACCTCTAGGGAGGTAGTCCGCCATTGCTGAAGCAGCCCGTCATTGCTGAAGCAGCCCGCCATTGCTGAGGCAACCCACCATTGCTGAGGCAACCCGCCATTGCCAAGGCAATCTGCCATTACAGAGAGAGTCTGTCATTACAGAGGTGGGCCACCACTGCCAAGGCAGTTCTAACTACACCCATATAAATAGGACTGCAGGGAAGCTCACACGGCAGCTGGGCAGAGCCCACAGCAGCTCAGCAAAGGCTCTGCAGGCAGATAGTCACTAGGCTGCCTGCTTGCTGCACAGGGCAGCCCTGAAAAAAAAAAGTCAGCAGCACAATGGAAACTCATAAATAAAGCCCTAACTTTCTGGGACAGAGCACCTGAGAAAAAAAAAGGGATTTATGAGTTCTGCTGTAGCAGACATAAATGTACCTGCCCAGCAGCTCTGAATGAACAACGGAGCTCACAGCTCAGCACCTGAACTCCTATAAAGGACAGACTGTCTCCTCAAGCAGCTCCCGGACTCCTGTATATCCAAAGAGTCACCTCATATAGGAGAGATCAGACTGACATTTGGTGGGTATCCTTCTGGGACGAAGAAAGCAGAAGGAGAAACTGGTAGCAACCCTTACTGTTCTGCAGCTGCTGGAGGTGATCTCCAGGCAAGCAGGGCCTGGAGTGGACGTCAGCAGTCCTATAGCAGAGGGGCCAGACTGTTAGAAAGAAAACTAAGAAACAGAAATCACTTCATCATCAACAAACTGGACATCCACTCAGAGACCCAATCTGAAAGTCAGCAAATACAAAGACGACATATGGATAAATCCACAAAGATGGGAAGAAACCAGCACAAAAAGGATGAAAACACGCGAAACCAGAACACCTCTCCTCCTACAAGGGATCACAGCTCCTCACCAGCAAGGGAACAAGGCTGGATGGAGAACGAGTATGATGAAAAGACAGAATCAGGCTTCAGAAGGTGGGTAACAAGAAATTTCTGTGAGCTAAAAGAACATGTTCTAACCAAATGCAAAGAAACTAAGAATCTTGAAAAAAATATTTGACGAAATGTTAATGAGAATGGACAACTTAGAGAGGAATATCAGTGAATTGATGGAGCTGAAAAACACAACATGAGAACTTTGCAAAGCATGCACAAGTATCCAAATAGACCCAGGAGAAGAAAGGATATCAGAGGTCGAAGATCAACACAATGAAGTAAAATGAGAGGCAAGATTAGAGAAAAAAGGATAAAAAGGAATGAACAAAGTCTCCAAGAAATATGGGACTATGTGAAAAGACCTAATGTATGTTTGATAGGTGCACCTGAATGTGACGAAGAGAATGAATCCATGCTGGAAAATATTCTTCAGTATATTATCGAGGAAAACTTCCCCAACCTAGCAAGGCAGGCCAATATTCAAGTCCAGGAAATACAGAGAACCCCACAAAGATATTCCTAAAGAAGAGCAACCCCAAGACACATAATCATCAGATTAACTAGGGTTGAAATGAAGGAGAAAATGCTAAGGGCAGCCAGAGAGAAAGGTCAGGTTACCCACAAAGGGAAGCCAATCAGACTCACAGCAGATCTCTCAGCAGAAACCCTACAAGCCAGAAGAGAGTGGGGGCCAATATACAACGTCCTTAAAGAAGAGAACTTTCAACCCAGAATTTCATATCCAGCCAAACCAAGCTTCATAAGTGAAGGAAAAATAAAATCCTTTGCGAACAAGCAAGTACTCAGAGATTTCATCACCACTAGGCCTGCTTTACAAGAGCTCCTGAAAGAGGCTCTACACATAGAAAGGAACAACCAGTACCAGCCACTCCAAAAACATACCAAATGGTAAAGAGCATCAACACAATGAAGAATCTGCATCAACTAATGGGTAAAACAGCCAGCTGGCATCAAAATGGCAGTATCAAATTCACACATAACAATATTAACCCTAAATGTAAATGGACTAAATGCCCCAATCAAAAGACACAGACTGGCAAATTGGATAAAAAGCCAAAACCCATCAGGGTGCTGTATCCAGGAAACCCATCTCACATGCAAGGATACACAAAGGCACACAATAAAGGAATGAAGGAAGATTTACCAAGCAAATGGAGAGCAAAAAAAAGCAGGAGTTGCAATTCTTGTCTCTGATAAAATAGATGTTAAAGCAACAAAGATCAAAAGAGACAAAGAAGGACATTATATAATGGAAAAACGATCAATGCAACAAGAAGAGCTAACGATTCTAAATATATACGCACTCAATACAGGAGCACCCAGATACATAAGGCAAATTCTTAATGACTTACAAAGAAACTTAGACTCCCACACAATAATAGTGGGAGACTTTAACACCCCATTGTCAATATTAGATCAATCAGACAGAAAATTAACAAAGATATCCAGTACTTCAACTCAGACCTGGACCAAGCAAACCTAAAAGACATTTACAGAACTCTCCACCCCAAATCCACAGAATTTACATTCTTCCGAGCCCACATCACATCTACTCTAAAATTGACCACATAATTGGAAGTAAATCACTCCTCAGCAAATGCAAAGAATGGTAATCATAACAAACAGTCTCTCAGACCACAGTGCAATCAAATTAGAACTCAGAATTCAAAAACTAACTCAGAACCGCACAGCTGCATGGACACTGAACAATGTTGGCTGGATAAACAATAAAATGAAGGGAGAAATAAAGATGTTCTTCGAAATCAACGAAAACGAAGACAAAACATATCAGAATCTCTGGGACACATTTAAAGCAGTCTCTAGAGGAAAATATAGAGCAATAAGTGCCCACATGAGAAGCAAGGAGAGATCTAAAACTGACACCCTATCGTCAAAATTGAAAGAGCTGGAGGAGTAAGATTTAAAAAACTCAAAACTTGGCAGAATACAAGAAATAACTAAGATCAGAGCAGAACTGAAAGAAATAGAGACACAGAAAACCCTTCAAAAAATCAATAAATCCAGGAGCTAGTTTTTCAACAAGATCAATAAAATAGACCACTAGCCAGATTAATAAAAAAGAAAAGAGAGAATAACCAAATAGATGCAATAAAAAACGATAAAGGGGATATCACCACAGATTCCACAGAAATTCAAGCCATCATCAGAGATTATTACAAACAACTCTATGCACATAAACTAGTAAACCTGGAAGAAACGGATAAATTCCTGGACACTTGCCTCCTCCCAACCTAAACCAGGAAGAAGTCAAAACCCTGAATAGACCAACAACAAGGTCTGAAGTTGAGGTAGCAATTAAGAGCCTACCACCCAAAAAAAGCCCAGGTCCAGACGGGTTCACAGCCAAATTCTATCAGACATACAAAGAGGAGTTGGTGCCACTCCTTCTGAAACTATTCCAGGAAATCCAAAAAGAGGGAATCCTTCCCAAATCATTTTATGAGACCAACATCATCCTGATTCCAAAACCCGGCAGGGACTCAACAAGGAAAGAAAGCTTCAGGCCAATATCCATGATGAACATAGATGAAAAAATCTTCAATAAAATTCTGGTAAGCCGATTGCAACAGCACATCAAAAAGCTTATCCACCATGATCAAGTAGGTTTTTTCTCGGGGATGCAAGGCGGGTTCAACATATGCAAGTCTACAATCGTAATTCACCACATAAACAGAACCAAAGACAAAAACCACATGATTATCTCAACTGATGCAGAGAAGGCCTTTGACAAAATTCAACAGCCCTTTATGCTAAAAACCCTCAATAAACTAGGTATTGACAGAACGTATCTCAAAATAATAAAAGCTATTTACGACAAACCAACAGCCAATATCATACTGAATGGGCAAAAACGGGAAGCATTTCCTTTGAAATCTGGCACTAGACAAGGATGCCCTCTCTCACCACTCCTATTCAATGTAGTACTGGAAGTTCTAGCCAGAGCAATCAGGCAAGTAAAAGAAATAAAGGGTATTCAAATAGGAAAGGAGGAAGTCAAATTGTCTCTATTTGCAGACAACATGATTGTATATCTAGAAGACCCCATCCTCTCAGCCCAAAATCTCCTGAAACTGATAAGTAAGTTCAACAAAGTCTCAGGATACAAAATCAATGTGCAAAAATCACAAGCATTCCTATGCACCAATAACAGACTTAAAGACAGCCAAATCAAGAAAGAACTGCCATTCACAATTGGTAGAAAGAGAATAAAATACCTAGGAATACAACTAACAAGGAATGTAAAGGACCTCTTCAAGGAGAACTACAAACGACTGCTCAACAAAATAAGAGAGGATACAAACAGATGGAGAAACATTCCATGTTCATGGTTAGGAAGAATCAATATCATGAAAATGGCCATACTGCCCAAAGTAATTTACAGATTCAATGCTATCCCCATCAAGCTACCAATGACCTTCTTCACAGAACTGGAAAAAACCACTTTAAACTTCATATGGAACCAAAAGAGAGCCCGCATAGCCAAGTCAATTCTAAGCAAAAAGAACAAGGCGGGAGGCATCACACTACTGGACTTCAAACTAGACTACAAGGCTACAGTAATCAAAACAGCATGGTACTGGTACCAAAACAGAGATATAGACCAATGGAACAGAACAGAAGCCTCAAAGGCAACACAACATATCTACAACCATCCGATCTTTGACAAACCTGACAAAAACAAGCAATGGGGAAAGGATTCCCTGTTTAATAAACGGTGTTGGGAGAACTGGCTAGCCATGTGCAGAAAGCGGAAACTGGACCCCTTCCTGACACCTTACACCTTACAATAAAATTAGCTCCAGGTAGATTAAAGACTTAAACATAAGACCGAACACGATAAAATCCCTAGAAGAAAATCTAGGCAAAACCATTCAGGACATAGGTGTAGGCAAGGACTTCATGACCAAAACACCAAAAGCATTGACAACAAAAGCCAAAATAGACAAATGGGACC
>NW_016107860.1:57880-59425 GCF_001604975.1 Cebus imitator
GGGGGAAATAGGGGAGGGACAGCGGGGGTGGGGAGTTGGGGAGGGATAGCATGGGGAGAAATGCCAGATATAAGTGAAGGGGAGGAAGGCAGCAAATCACATTGCCAGTTGTGTACTATGCAACAATCTTGCATGTTCTTCACATGTACCCCAAAACCTAAAATGCAATTTAAAACAAAAAAGGAAAATATTACAACTTGGAAATAAAAAGACAAACAATCCAATTAAAAAGTGAACAAAGGATCTCAATAAACATTTTTCCAAAGAAGGCAGCAATAGAGTCAGTATATACATGAATAGATGCTCAACATTATTAGCCATCAGAAATATATAAATAAATCAAAACCGCAATGTCATACCATTCCTTACCCATTGACATGGCTATAACAAAACACATTGTCGAAAAGACAAATCGTGAACATATAAAGAATCTGGAAACCTCACATACTGCTGGTAGGAATGTAAAATGGTGCAGTTGCTTTGGTAAACATTCTGGCAGTTCCTCAAAAAGTGAAGCATAAAGTTAACATTTATAATCCATCAATTCCACTCCTAGGTATATACTCAAGAGAAATGAAAACATATATCTACACAAAAACTTAAACATGAATGTTCATAGCACCATTATTCCTGATGGCCAAATAAACAACCTAAATGTTCATTTTTATGGAAAAAAAAATGAGATGTATGGTATAGCCATATAATGAAATGCTACTGGGGAATAAAAAGGAATTAAGTATTGACATATGCTACAACATGGATGAACCTTGATAACCTGTAAAATGAAAGAAGCTAGTCACAAAATACCACCTATTATATGATTCCATTTTTATATATATGTTCAAAATAGGTAAATGTACAGAGACAGAAAGTAGATCAGTGGCTGCTGTTCTATTACAAATGTATACACATAAACAAGTGGAACTTAAAAAATTGGGATTTTTGCAGTCTTCATGAAATAATTACGGAGAATGAGATTGGCAAATCAGTAACAATTTTTTTTCCAATGTGCGGCAAGGCAATAAAACTAACATTTTATTTTATTTTTTCCACTAGAGGGGAAAGAAATCACAACTATCAGTTTTCTGTACATTAAATTCTAAGATGACAAAGTTGTAAAATATAGTAAGCAGCAAATAATAAGCCTACAAATGTTTCATTCCTCCGTTTGTCACATAATGATCTACGGTACTGTGAATATCACACAATCATCTTTTGTTTTGTTTTCATGTCTTAGAAATTTTGCTTAACAAAAGTTTTTCATAAGCATACCATAATGATTTTGTACCTCAGTTTAATTAAGCAGAAAATGACAGGGTATTCTGTTTGAGTTAAACACATGGAAATAGATAATGTAAAGGAAGGAATCTCACAAGCAAAATCCTAAGAAATCATTTGAAACAAAGAAGGCTTGATCAAGCTACTCTTAAAAGTTATTAGGATTTTAAAAAATTACATGTCATTAATAACCATAATAGCTACTAAACGGAAAAAAAAGCTAAACTGAAAACTCTCACCTGATAACTTATTATACCTACTTTAAAA
>NW_016107860.1:59740-73259 GCF_001604975.1 Cebus imitator
ACTTCAAGTTTCACCAGCCTATCAGACATCAAAGAACTATGCCAGCTGAGTAGAAACTTTACTTGGGAAAGGAATTAAAGACCATTTTCTAGATGTTCTAATGTGGCCATCTCAGAGGAATGAGAAAAGCCATTCATGACAAATGTCAGTGAAATTTATCTAGGTATCTACATATTTTATATTTGTTGTTGTTGTTGTTGTTTGAGACAGCATCTTGCTCTGTTGCCCAGGTTGGAATGCAGTGGCATGATCTCGGCTCACTGCAACCTCCACCTCCCTGGTACAAGCAATTCTCCTGCCTCAGCCTCCCAGGTAGTTTAGATTACAGGCACCCACCACCATGTCTGGCTAATCTTTATATTTTTATTGGAGACGGGTTTTCACCATCTTGGCCAAGCTGATATTTTATATTTGAAAGAGAAGAACAGAAAGATGTTTTTCAAAAGAAAGGAAAGGAAGAATATAAAGATATGGGTATTAGAATATTCTATTCCATCACTTTTTATTAATTGAACTGCCTGCCTGAGTTACAGTCACTTGGGTGGACTGATTCACAGACAGAAAGTCCTGGACAAAATACGTAGCAGATCCCTTTGAAAAGTGTGTGTACACCTTGGAAGTGAAAGGCAGAATCTAGCAAACGGCTAGCTCAAGGTACTAATTTTGCCATGAGTTTCACACCAAAGAATTTTTTTTTCCTGCCAGCAGGGATAAAAACTTCCACTAGCTAATGCCCCTAGTCCCTAAGATGTTACAGCTAGGAGAGCAGAGAGTCAGATATCAAAGGCAACTTTTCCTAACACCAAGGACCTTGGGGCACACACTTGTTTACTTATGACATGAGATAGGAATAAAATAATTGGTTGGTGAGTTGACAGCAGTATGTTCTTGTTCTCCTCCCTGTCTCTTTTTAACTGTACATCTTGGCGTTTGGAGACTGGTAAGCTCAAGGAACAGGCTATGTCTAACTCAAAGATAAGAATGAATGCTCAAATTCAGGAGATAAGAAGTCTTGGAATGAAACCAACCCAAAGCTAAAGGAAATGGAACCATTATGCAAGACTATATTGCGAAGTTGGTTTTTCTCTTAAAGACAAAGGTAGTTATTTAAGGAGCTATAGAACACAAGACAATACCTTAGTGAGCTAGCACAGATAAAAATATCTGCACAAGGAGCTCTGGAGATTTTGAAGGCCAGGGAGAGATACCTAAAAATGGTGAGCAGATTGTAACATTAACAGAAAGCTGGGTTAGAGAAGTCTAACTTAATTAAAGAACATATTAAACAAGAATTTTTAAACATAAGATATAAACAACAATTTCTAAAGGTTCTACACTGCTGAGAAGAAGTAAGCCAACACCAGAAGTTGGATATCACATTATTTCTGAGAGCATATTCAAGGTTCATTTAATACAAACACATGTTGGAAATAATGAAAACAATCGTGACATAGTTTTATTACAAAAATGTGATAATCAAATTGTAAGATATCCTTTTTAAATGAAAAATAAATATAATAAAGAAAGAGAAGAAAATACTAGAAATAATAAAGAAAAGCATACAAGGCAAAGAAATTAGTAGAAATTTATTATTTCCATCATGGAAGTTAATTAATGATATAAAGCAAAGATCACTGCGAGGCAGAAAAACAAAATCTAGGCCAGGAGTGATGGTTCATACTTGTAATCACAGCACTTTGGGAGACTGAGGCAAGTGGATCACCTGAAGTCAGAAGTTCGAGACCAGCCTGGCCAACATGGTGACAACCCCTCTCTGATAAAAATACAAAAATTAGCTGGGTTTGGTGGCATGTTCCTATAGTCCCAGCTACTTGGGAGGCTGAGGCAGGAGAACTGCTTGAAGCAGGGAGAAGGAGTTTGCAGTCATCGAGATCATGCCACTGCACTCAAGCCTGGGCAACAGAGCAAGACTCCGTCTCAAAAAAATAAATGACCAAAAAAATCCGAAATCTACCAATCTGTTGTCCCTAAGCGATATGGGTAAACTAAAATGTAAATGACCCATATATCAAGATTTAAGATTTATCATGTTTCTGCAAATACAAGAAAAAAGTGAAGGTTGCTACCATGAAAATGATATTAGATAACATTAAATGTATGTAAAACTATGAACATTTCAGAAGAGTGCATCTTAATTTTTTATATTTTTAATTGTTTAAAGTCTACAGGTCTTTTATTTATTATCTTTTACATCTATTATGCCATGACTTCTCAGGAAATAGGTTACAGCAGGCCAGGGCCATTCCACTGATTCACAAAGTGTGCTTCTCTGGCTTCCTTCTTCTAATCATTTTCTTTCATGCATTTCAGGAAGCTATCTCAGTTCTAAGAGTGCTTAATACGCACATTAATTCTCCTGGCAAGAATCTTACCCTGAACTTGTTTGTTTATAACAATGCCAACAGCAGGCTGGGTAACATTATAGACTCTTCCAGTTTTGCCATGGAAACATTTGCAGGACCCTTCCTTTTCGAACAGGACCCATTTCCTTGATGTCTACAATATCACCTTTCTTATAGATCTGCATGTATACGGCTAAAAGAACAACTCCATGTTTTCTAAAAGGCTTAGAGAACATATATCAGATGCCTTTCTTCTTTCCCTTTGTGTTCCTCATTACAGCAAATTATTAGAAGATGGTGGTTCCAGCTGAAAGAAAGGCATCTTAATTCTTAAAATATTATAGCAATAATATATTCTAAAGGAAGTTATTAAAACTGTCAAATATAATTATATCTGGAAGCCTCAGCTATGCATCACAGCAAATAGTTAAGGACTTAAAATTCTATTCAGTGAATCAGAGCTGCTGATCAGCATCACTTCTTGACCCCAAACCCTCAGAACTCTTAAGGACAAATGGCATAATTAGGTGCATCTTAGCAAAAACTGTTGTTCATTTCTATTTGCCACTTCCAACCACCCCATTTACTTAATTTTACAAATGGTTATGATGTCCAGTCAACTTTTGTACACTTCTCTACACTTATTCTGTAACATTCGCCATATAGATCACTCAATAGATTGTTATTATTGGTAAGTGCCTGCTATAGCTTGGATATGGTTTACTTATCCCCACCAAATCTTATATTGAAATGTAATTTCCAGTGTGGTAGCATTGAAGGCCTAGTGGAAGGTGTTTGGGTGAGGTGGGCAGAACCCTTATGAATAGGTTAGTGTCCTCCACTGGAGGTGAGTGAGTCCTTGCTCTATTCGTTCCCATGAGAGCCAGCTGTTAAAAAAGAACCTGGCACCTCCCTGCTCTGTCTTGCTTCCTCTCTCTCTATGTGATCTCTGCACATAGTCAGCTCACTATCATCTTTCGCCATGAATGGAATCAGTCTGAGCCCTTACCAGATGTCTAATCTTAACTTTCCAGCCATTAGAATAGTGGGCCAAATAAATGCTTTTCTTTATAAATTACCTAGCCTCAGGTATTTCTTTATAGCAACAGAAAATAAACTAAGACATTGTCCAGTAAAATATGTGTTGAATAAACAAATAAACACCAAAGGAAACAATAGCAATAATATTGCCCAAATAGTTTCATCTATTGAAAAGAATTCCAAATGTAGAGTTTCTTTCCTCCTCACGCGGAGGATAGACCACAATCAGTCTTTCCTCAATATGCAAAGTCAGCCTATAATTTAAGATTACTCAAAATTATCTAATAAATACCAAGTAAAATTTTAAAAAAATATTTATACTAACCTTGTAAGAATGTAAGGCGAAAATGAAGCTGGATTATCCTGCTCTGAAAAGAGGGGCATAGATCCTCCCATTATCCACAGACGGAAGTACAAAATGACAAGCACCTTCAGAAAATAAGAAGATTCAGTGAGACTGCCACCAATAATCACCTTTTTTGCATGTCCACTCTGTTCCTCTATCCAGGAATGAAGTCAATCACCCCTTCCCTTAAATCTGAGTTAGTCTTGTGGGTGGCTTGTATTGACCAACAGAAGAAGGCATGTTATATCAGTTCTGGACCTAATTTTTAAGAGGACCAGCAAATTTTAGTTCATTTTTTTAGAAACCAGCTGCCATGTTGCAAGGAAGTCTTGACTACACCTCTGGAATAAGAAGCCACAGGGAGAGGCTCTCTGGGATGAGATATCATGTAGAGGAGAATGGAGATGACCTGGCTTAGATGACAGCTGAATAAACTTGATGGAGTAACCTCAACCCCAAATCAGGATGATCAGAAGAACCGAAAAGCTGAATGCTGCCCAAACTAAAGCAGGTAGGACAAATACAGGGCTGTTATATTTAAGCTACTAAAGCTTGGGGTGGTTTGTGATGCATCAATAGACAACTGATACAGTCAGGTTTTCACTGCCTCCTCTTGAGAAAACTCAGTCTCAACATCTTGAAAGGGACTCACAGAATACTGCAATTTACATTGTCCATGCCATCAAATCCACATACACCTGGAATGCTTTCATATATACCTTTTGATGCTTTGTTACATTAAGGCATGCCAACTGTTTGATCCCAAGATCATGATGTTAGAGTCTATTACCAATTCTATTAAATAATCTCAATTACATCTCCGAGCTGAGATAGAGTGAAAACATTCCTTATCACATATTTCAAAAGCATATATATATACTTACATAACTTAGGACCAAAATGGCCCTTTTTAAAAATGGCCTCATGGTAAGCAGAAAATTTCTGTTGCTGCTTGCTGTCAGATACCTAAAATGGGAAAGAAAAAAAAGTCTTAGATAAGTGTGTCTACCAGACACAATGTTCTCCCTTCAAGGTGAAGACACTGCAGCTCTAAAGAAGGTTTCAGAGAACAATGCTGAGAGCAGAGCCTCTGGAGCCAGAACACCTGGGTTTCCATTCCCAGTTCTGCTGCTGCTAAGAGCCCCAGAGACCTCAGGCAAGTTTCTGAACCTCTTTGTACATCTATTTTACTCACTTATAAAAAAGAGATAATAATAGTATCTACCTCATAGGAAAGTTGGGAGGAATAAATGAGAATATCTAGAACAGGACTTAGCTCCGTTAACTATAAAAAATTACTATCCCATCAAATCCCAAATAACCCAGTCATTTTGAAAACGATACGGTTACACTGGTCATAGGGATAATCTTAAACAAAATAAGAGTTTATTTACCTACTTAATATAATTTGAAGGCTACAAAGTCTTCCACTCACAAAATATCTCTAAAAATAGAAGATGCCAAGGTTGTGGGATGTTAAGTAATTTTTTTTTTTTTTTTTTTTTGGAGACAGAGTTTCATTCTTATCGCCCAGGCTGGAGTATAGTGGCGTGATCTTCGCTCACTGCAACCTCCACCTCCCAGGTTCAACCAATTCTCATGCCTCAGCCTCCCGAGTAGCTGGGATTATAGGCACCCACCACCACGCCCAGCTAATTTTTGTATTTTTAGTACAGATGGGGTTTCATCATGTTGGTCAGGCTGGTCTTGAACGCCTGACCTCAGGTGATCCACTCACTTCAGCCTCCCGAAGTGCTGAGATTACAGGGACAAGCCACTGTGCCCAGCCAGTTAAGTAATTTTTGTAAGGCAACAAAGTTATAAGTATCTGTGTTGGGATTAGAGCTCACCTAGATGCAGTGACTAATTTTCTCACCTGCCTGTGGTTCTTGGAACCAGACTAGGTTACAAGAAAGTCAGCTTCTAGAGGGGCAGGAACTGGTGTAGATCCTGCCCTGCTGTAGCTTACTCACTCATATGAAGTGGGAGCTCTGGATATTTACGTATAAGACATGTGGTTGGCTGGCTTTTTAAAAAGATGATGAAAGGTAATCAAAAGAGGCTATTAACAAGCCCCAAATGAAAACATAAAATAAGTCATAAGTCATTTTCACCCACAGGCAAAATTCTACACTGAAAATACAGAGTGGAGGGGAAAAATAAAAGTCAAACCAAATCACATCAACCAGCAAGCATTTCCCACCGGATCCTTATTTCCTTTACTCACTTTCATTGTTTTTTTCTCTTTTTTTAATCCAATTTTTCCTCAAAGGGGTTTTCCCCAACAAACTTTGCATTAAAATCTGCTTGAGTTATCTTTACACAAAGGGAACGTTCTGTAAAGTGAGAAATCCTTTTGTAAAACCAGAGTGGGTTAGAATCTTACAAAGAAATGTCTATCCACCTTGAGGATTGCTTGCAAAACACACGTGGCTCCTCTCTTTCATAACGAATGGCACGGTGATGAGGTGAGAGCCTCACGTTTCCTTCTCACCTCCATTTTCCTCTGCCTGGTCCATAAAGAGCTGTGGAAGTGATATATGCTTAGATCTGGCCATTCAAGTATTTAATGAGTGGAGAAAATGAGGAGTCCAAAAAACACAAAAGAGTTAGCTTTTAGCAAGCTCTGGACTGGATCCATCCTCAAGCACTGCATTTAAATCCCTTTCATCTTCCTTAGCTGCCAACAGAGAGCTTGACAGGGAAGAAAGCCAGAGATACTGTCAGCTCTCACAACCCACGGGCATAGCTACTGTCCCAAAATGGGCTTTAAGGAGTCTACTCCTTCCTGAAACTGTACACGAGATTTTGTGTGTATTTTTCTGAGGGAAAGTCCTTGACTTTGATATTCAGTGTCCACTGGATCTGTGGTCCTAAAAGGTAAAGAAAGCCCTGCTCATTCTCTCAGCTCTGCCTCTAGTCTACTATTTTCAGGCCAACTCAACCATGACCAACCCTTGTTATTTCTGTTGTTCCTTTTCAGGATGTATCAATGACAGCAGAAAGGCAAAGAGAATGGTTGAGTGGAAATGAAAACGGTGCTGGGGAAGGCTGGAGATGCCATACTTCGGAATAAAAAGGCACTTTCTGGGGTGATCTGCTTCTGGAAACTTCCTTTCTCAAGTTGCCTCTGTTGCTTGTTTATTTTAACATAGTGGAAAATTAGCAGTGGTTTTCCTTTCTATAGAATAACAAACCGCAAAGTTTAGGATATTTTTGCAATGTTAAACTTAGGTGATTTCTCCATATTTTGTTTCGCTGAAAGCTTGCTATGATGGCTATTTCACTGAGTCATATTTGTAAAGTGTCCCCTGGTTTAGAAATTCTTGGATAAATCCCATTTCCTCAAGAAGCTGAAGGCACCAAATAATCTAGTGTTACAATGTAACATCCCAAAGTAATGAAAGCCTAAATTGGTAAAGGGAGCAGTGGATAAAAAAAAAGAGGATCTCTTCAAGATTTCTATTTCTAGTTGTTGACCAACAGTAAATGAGAAGTAAGTCAAAATAATCTGACCGTCTTTTTTGGTAAACACTAGGTCAGAGGCTGAGATCCCTAAGCTCAGACAGGGAGCACTCTAAGGGCTAAATTCTCTGCATCTTTTCTTCTTCCCCCACCCAAACCAAAAATGTACAGTGAAACTTTCCACACAGTCCAATACACATAATCTATAAAGTAGAAACAAATAACAACACTCAATAACAATACTACTAACAGCAACAATAAAAAACTAATATGTGCCAGACACTAATAAGTGTAGTAACTTGTTCACCACTTATAACAATTTCATGAGGAAGAACATTATAATTTCTTTTTTCTAAAGGAGGAGACCTCAAAACTGGAAATAATACTTAAATATGACAGCAGATTCTCTCAGCTATTCATTTCAACTATAAGATAAAGTACCTAAAATTGTCTTCAAAATACCATTTACTATGTAAATGCTATTACTAATTTTTTCCAATTCCAATCAAGTTCTCCATTCTTTTCCTTGCAAAGCCAGACAACACGTCAACAACAAAACCAGACAACATGTCAATAACAAAACCAGACCACTGGTGAAACCAACAGAATGAGAACTAAGGGTCCAGGGTTCTATTCCTTTGCTCCCATCTAACTTGTCACATGATTTAAAATAAATCTACATGAGCTTCACTTCCTTCCTTTATCAATGAATGTTGGAACAAATGGTCTCAGGGTCCATTTCAGGTCTAAAATATTGTAATCTTTGGATGTTCTCACCAACTGATGACAGCAAAAGTGACCAAGGAAAAACAAAGTAACCTACCCAATTAAAAAAAAAAAAGAGGAATCTCAAAGGATTCATGAAAAGTCAAATATTAGTTGACCCTCCACTTTGAGTAGGTCTTTCAGAATTTGCAGTTGCATATGAAAAAACAGTTTAACATTAATTAAGGTTATTGGCATTCAGGTGATTGGCATTATAAAACTCTATTTTAAAAAACTTCTGATTTTTGCCAAGTAAAGCAAAAGATTAAGGTTAGCCATAGTAAATTCTTTAATCTATGCTCCCACATGCCAAAATTTTCTGACTACTTCCATCCATCATTCCAATGCATCATGTTCAAATAGAGTTCAAATTTACCTTCCATAGTCACTTGGTCCTCAACTCCTATTGAGAGATCTTACCAAAGATCACAACAACTAGCCAATCAAAATCACCCACCAACCCATAATCTTGACTGCTAAATAAATGCTTTTTATAAATCAATGACCTTTGTTAATACAGAATTATGTCAATTAATAATTGATACATATGACAAAGACTCTTTGTTTGACCAAAATCTAGTCAGGTTCCTGAACCTTCTCCCTGGCCCACCTGTGCACTTTCTTGTAAAATCCAGTTTTAGCAAGAATCCCACTAAATCAGTTTAGTCAGAACCCCCTGCCCACAATATTTGATTACTATCAATAGCTCATCAGGTTCTTCATCCTCCACCATCCCCCAGGTGATGTCTCATCACCCTGGCCTGTCTTCAGAAAGAATCCTATTAGGTCTATTTAGCCAGAATTCCTCCTTATTCATGGTGTTTTCTCTTAGTAATTTTCCATCCACTGACACCCCCCCAACCCACCACACCTTGCTCATTGCCTATAAATTCCTACTTGTCCATGCTATATTGAGTTGAGCCCAAACTCTCTCTACTACTGTAAATTTCTGTCACAGTGGTCCCCATATCAACTACAATAGACCCACCCTCACCTTAAATAAAGTTTGCCTTACAGTGCTTTAACAAGTGTCATTTGAATATTTTTAACACATATTGCAAGATGATCAATAAATGTTTACTGAGCCAAATCAAGTTATAAACATCTACCCTGTCTCCTGTCAACACCTATTTTCTGTGTTTTACTTATCCTTTCATGGTAGATATACCACAAAATAAAAGGGCTCACAGCTTGGAATGTGACAGTAAGTTGGAAGAGAAAAACCACCTGAATAGCACCATATTCCTTACCCTGAACACTGATCATTTAAATGGAGATATAAAATTAGTCTTTCCAGCTCTTCTTAGAGTCTATAAACACCTGATAATTTTTGCCCATATGTCAGTTCCAGGTAGCAAACATCTCAGATAAAATGAATTGTAAGTGATTAACATTATAGCAACAAATTATAACAGGTGATTTATGAAATTTCTTCTAGAACATCAATTTTAATTGACTTAACTTTCTTTGCTCTTTCAAGGCAAAAAGGAAATTAATAAAGAGTCACATGTTCTGACCAAAAAATTTTTTTTGAAATCAGAGCTTTTAGGCTGGGTGCAGTGGCTCATGCCTGTAATCTCAGCACTTTGGGAGGCTGAGGTGAGCAGATCACCTGAGGTTGGGAGTTCAAGTCCAGCCTGACCAACATGGAGAAATCCTATCTCTACTAAAAATACAAAATTAGCCAGGTGTGGTGGCACATGCCAGCTATTCAAGAGGCTGAGGCAGGAGAAGAGCTTGAGCCCAAAGGCAGAGGCTGCAGTGAGTTGTTGAGATCATGCCATTTTACTCCAGCCTGGGCAATGAGAGCAAAACTCTGTCTCCAAAAAAAAAAAAAGAAAGAAAGAAAAGAAAAAGAAAGAAATCAGACCTTTTTCAATAGAAATTCAGAATTACTGCTTCTCTTTGAAACACAAGAAAAAAGATTTCTCAGCTGATCAGAATATAGCAAAGACACAGCTCACATTAGAAAAAATGTATAAGCTTAACAAAAACAACAAAAGAATTTTAAGTATCTTTTGACACTTAACAATAAAGGAAACTTAACTGTCTATGGGTTCCGTATTTTCCTTGAACCCATGAAGGGCCTCATCTAAACCTTAATAAGCAAAGGCATTCCATGGAGGAGCAGAACAACCTTTGAAGTCTCCTTTGATATTCAAATGAAGATTCTGATGGAAAGGAGCTAACTATTATTCTAAGAAAACAATGATGCATATTTCAGTTCTATCTACTAGGACATTCAAATTGACCTTCAGTACCTCATTCTAAGACTACAATAAACTTCCCTTTCAGAAATGTTAAACTCTGAATTCAAGTTACTTACAAGGAAATATCTACTTCAATTATCATATATTAAAGGATGAAAATGGAGACAGAGAACGCACAGGGGAAATAATTTTAGTTCTCTTAACCATTCTGCAAATTAAAATTAGAGGTGGAAGGGATCAAAACAACTCACGAATTTTTATAGATAAGGGAAAAAATGAGGCCCAAAAATGTTACTTGGCCTGCAAAAAGGTCATGATCCTTCAGTGTCAAAGGTCAATGAGTTTAAGCTTCAGCAATTTATTCAGAACTAATTTTTATTCTCTCTATGATTAATTTAGTCAGAGGCCCTAGTTTTTTATTCTTTCTACAATTAATAGCAAAAATTTCAGATATCAACCTTGTCTCTCATTAACAATCCCCAGGAATTTTGAATTCATTAGTGATGGTGGCCACTGAATGCATTTAATAGGCACCAATCACTGTGCTAAGCACCTTACTGTAAGGTATTTTAGGCTGACTGACTACGCCATGGACTGCATGGTAACCTCTTTAAACTGCATGTACACCTCCAGATGAGTTCCTGGAACTAGAAAGTCTGAAGTAACTGGAAAACCTCAAAAAAAGAATGACCAACCCCTGTGGTGCCTAATTAACTTTGACATTCTTCTATTGTTCCTTGTTGCCGCTGCCTCAACAGATAAGGCAACTGGACTTTGTAACTGACCTTGCTCAACTGATAGATCAACATCGTGACTCCAGACCTTATGACCCCCTCCCAGCTTGCAAAACTTCCCTGAACTGTAACTTCTGTAACTTTCCATTGTCTACCCCAAACCTATAAAACCAACTCCTATCCCACTGCCCTCCACTGACTCTCTTTTCAGACGCAGCCCACTTGTACCGAGGTTAATAAACAGCCTTCTTGTTCATACAAAGTCTGTTTAGGGGATCTTTTCATTTAGAGCATGCATTTAACACTTATCATTTTTATTTCATGCTAGCCCTGTCCATACTTGTACGCACTCATGTAAGTATGCGTAAGTATGAGGAGGTACGTACTCAGAATCTTATGAAAGAGGCAAAGGTGAGACCCAAATCTAAACCCAAATCAAGCATTCGCTACGCTATACAGCATAGAATTAAAATAGAGCTGGTTTATTCAGCATGTTTTCAACACAGATCATTGTTAAATTGCATTTCTGCATGTTAACAACACAATGACTTCTGTCTTTGTTCATGGTGCTGTAATAAAATACCACAGACTAACTTACAATGAACAGAAATTTATTTCTTGTAGTCCTGAAGGCTGGGGAATGCAAGATCAAGGCACCAGCATCTGGTAGGTTTGGTGAAGGCCTTCTTGCTGCACCCTCACATGGCAGAAGAGTAGAAAAGCAAGAGAGATGAACTCTCTCCGAGGTCTCTTTTACAAGGGCATTGACAATACAGGAAGGCTCAGCCCTCATGACTTATGCACCTCCCAGAAGGTCTCTCTCAATACTACCACAATTGGGGGTAAGATTTAATGTGAATTTTGGAGAGGATTCCATATTCAAACCATACCAACTTTTAATTAATTAAAAGTGATAAAGACCATTTCAATATCTTCTTCAGTTCATAGAGTTCTACAGTGAAGGCTTTTCATGCAAATGAATGAAGTTAAGCAGTACACAAGTTTTGAAAGTCCTTTTAATAAGCACCCATTTAAAGGTTAACTCATGTAGTGATTGCTACAGGTCAAAACACAAGTTCCAACCATGGACCATGGACTCAAAAATTCTAAGTGAGAAAAAATGGCAATAAGGAGAAAGAGCAGGGCTGGGAGGGTGTCACTGTGTGGTGAGTTGACCATCCAGCCTGCCCCACAGAAATAAGCAACCAGCAGAAACAGGGAATGGAACAGATGAGGTTGCTCCAAGTGACAATGAATCTGACACCTGAGGAAGATGAGAAGTGAACTGGGTACAAAGAGAAAGAATATGATATATAGACAGAGGCCTAAGATTGAGAGGGCAAGTTCAGAGGGAGAAAATAAAAGAAGTCCATATGGCTAGAACATCTAATACTAGTACAGTGGTAAATAGAGAGACTAAAGTGGTAGGTAGAGGCCATTTCACCCTGGGTCTTCATGGCCCATTTTATTCTGATGCCAATGGACAGTCAGTGGAGGGCTTAATACAGAGAGATAACCCCATCTGATTTCTAGTAGTACAATGTAAGCATTGCATGACATTGGTAGAGTGCTGACTCTGAAGTCCACAACAAAGAACAAGAGGTCCAGCAGCCTCATGGGGAAATGGCAAACACCAAGAAGTAGACAACTATTTTGGAAATTTCTGAGATACCAGGTTTAGAAACAGATAAGAGGTTCTGGCTCAAGTATACAGAGAAACCTAATCATAAGAATAAGTGAGAAAATAACGTGTTAGGTTTACTTAGCAGTATGATTTAGGTGTTAAGTATGTTCCTACTGTACTTTAACCTTTGTTAGTTGGTTGTTACTTTGGTATATATAAAAACTTTCCACTAAGTAGAATATTTAATTTGTCAAATAAACTCCCTTTAGAAGAGGATACATAGTATGCATTTGTATGGCACTTATGTGTCAAAGAGCTTTTTGATTCATTCTAACATTTAATCCTTGAGAGATATTTATGAAGTGGACAGAACAGAGAGAACTGGCGCCACTGTACAGATTTAGACCTAGGGAGCAGTGGGACCAGCACCAGGATTGAGTTTCCTGATGGCTAATCCAATGCCTTTTTGCTGCATCACTGGTCTACTCTCTGACCACACATTTACTGTGTGTTTTCCCTTATTTCCATCCATCCAAGCTTGTTGCAAACCAGAGACTAAATAATCCATGCAATAACATCACTGCTACTTGCAATACACATTTGTGTAAGTTCACAAGTAAACTTTTGCACTAAGAAAAAGAGTAAAACAGTCAATAGTACTATCATATTTTCTGAAGCTTTTACTGGGATACATTGACTGACAAATTTAAGTACAACTAAGCTAGTAAAAAAAGTACTGGAGAGGAGGGACGATCCAAGATGGCCGTTTAGGAACAGCTCAGGATCGCAGCTCCCAGTGAAAGCGCAGAGGGTGAGTGGACGCCGCGTTTTTATTGCCCACAGACTAGGAAATTCCCGGGCAGAGGTGCTCCACGGTCACCAGCGCGGCTGTTTCGGCCAGCGCGGCTGTGCCGGCCGGCACCGCTGATTGGCCCAGCGCGGCTGCTTTGTCGGCGCCCCAGAGCCGCGGT
>NW_016107860.1:79710-127199 GCF_001604975.1 Cebus imitator
GTCTGTTCTTCTCAGCTCGAATTTCCACATTAACAACAGCAGCAGCTACCATTTCATGAATACCTACTGTGCCCCCGGCATGGTTCTAATGTCTGTAATTGTTAGTACAATCCTGGCAGATGGGCACTATTCATATCTTAATGTTGCAAGTGGGGAAACTGAGGCATTAACGGTCAAATAACTTGTCCCAACGTTCCACAGGTACTAAGAGAGGTTGTCATAAGTTCAGTCTGTGCCCTTAACCACAAAAGCTCTGCTACCTCGCACATCATTTCCAACAAAGTCTCTGTCTTTACTGTCCCAGGAAGATGCTTGAAATTTAAACACTATTATCACTGATGTTTGTACACATCAGTGACATACATTTAAAAGACATGAATTGAGGTCAGCATGGTGGCTCATGCCTATAATCACGGCACTGTGGGAGGCTGAGACAAGCACATTGCTTGAGCTTAGGTGATCCAGACCAGCCTGGGCAACACTGCAAAACCTCATCTCTATTAAAAATGCAGAAAAATTAGCCGGGCATGGTGGCACACACCTGTAGTTCCAGCTACTCAGGAAGCTGAGGTGGGAGGATTGCTTGAGCCCAGGAGGTGGAGGTTACAGTGAGCTAGCTGAGATCATGCCACTGCATTCCAGCCTGGGCAACCACACAAGACACTGCCTCAAAAAGCAAGAAAGAAAAACAAAAAAGAAAAGGACACAGGGAGGGGAGCACTACACATTGGGCAAAAGAAAACAGTTGCTCCTAAAAGAAAAAGGAAAAAGAAAAAGAGAAAGAAAAGAAAAAAAAGGGGATAGGAATTCAGGATACCTGATGAATTTAAGAAATTAACAAAAAGTCTACTACAACTTTATCACTACAATAAAAATCAAACTATTAAAACAGAAATACTCAATTGGACAAGCAAAATATAGAACACTGAGTTGAAGGAATATAGAAAAAGCATAAATACATACATTTAATTTGTAAATTACAGAGGAAATTTACTGAGTGCATAGTGTGGGATAGAAACTGTTCTAAACACGTTAACTCTTTAAGTGCATACCATAACAACTATAAAGCAGGTGTTATTGCTATTCTCATTTTATAGATTAGGAAACTGGGCATAAAAATGGAATTAACTTGCCCAGGATCACACAGCCAGCTATTAGCAGAACTGGGATTTGAATGTATGCATTCTGGTCCTGAGTTCACACTCAACACCACACTGTAGGGCCTTTTTAGCTTGCTCCACTACCCAGGAGGGGTGCACATGATCAAGTGCTAAAGAAAGAAATCAACAAGGGCTGGAAAAGGAAGAGAAGCTGTGGGAAAGACCTAGGCCTGAAGAGACAGAGAAGATCAAAGTGTCTTGGAATGTCCAGGCTCCCTCTTCGGCCCTGGGGAGAGGGCATGGGGTGGGGCCGAGGGAAGAGGTGCCCCAGGCAGCTGCACAAGAAGGAGTGGGCACAGCCTATTCTTAAGCAATGTCAGCTCTCTGCACACACAGCAGAGGCAGCCCTCTTCTCCTATATTTGGGGGCACTACTGAAAGTGTCTCAAAGTCATGTGTCTAAAATTTGAATAAAAGAATGTTAAAGTAGAAGTTCCCATTCCTGGAAGCTTGAGCAGCAGTGTGACATCCCTATATGATTGATGGTGACTCCATCTCCGTTGGCTCAGCCATCCATGATTTCACCCAGACAGTTCACTGTCCCCTCAACCTGGCCCAGTGCTGACCTGGTGCCATCCCTGTCTTTAGGGCTCATCAAGTTCCTGCAGCAGTGCACACAGAAGAAAATGCTTCCGTAGCCTCCTGCCATGTTTCCAACGCTGATTCGGTCCCACAGTTTCAAACCACAGGATCAGTACCCAGGACACTGATTGGGCCTACTGCTAGTGGAAGGGTTCACTTTGTATTACAGATCAGTGCCTCCTTCATCTCTTATATCCGTGTAGAATACAGGCCAGGTCAGCCCAGTCAAATCTCTCCCACACCTCACTTTCTATCCCACCTTTACCCTGGAACATAGGCTGGGGTTTGTGCTCCAGATCAAGGCAGCTTCAATTTAGGGCGGAGAGAGGAGAAAGTCCCATTTAAACATCCACAAATTCACTTTCTCCAACCCAGCTTTCAATCTAGGGCCCTCCATAGCCCCTCTTTCATCCATCCTCATTCACATGCTCTGAAACAACTCTCATAACAACAGACAATAAATCCAGAAGCTCTCAGATACACGTACACACTGAGTTCTCCCAGGGGCCAAGCAGGACATTTGGCATCCTGGGCTTTTCTGCAGACCACAGCTCCTCCTGAAATAGATCACCTTGCTGCACTGCTGTGAAAGGCCTGCAGTAAAGTAGGTGGCCTCATAAAACATAAGACCCTTTATAAGGAGGTAAACAATGTAGAGGAAAAGAAACCTTTTCTTGGTCCAAACAAATCCATCCAGAGAACAGCTGACTTTCCTCGCCCCCACCCCTGATGCCCTTTCAATTTAAGATAGGATAGTTGACTGTCAGAGCCACAGAGGCTAGAAAGTGGGGGACCCAGTCATTGCTGCACCATACTGGCAAACAGCTGCAAAATAAATTCACTTTCTTATAAAAATCTTACTTTGAGGGGATTCAAGTTTTATTTCACTTGGAACTCTATTTTTTTATATTGAGGGCAGATACATTATGCTTTTTTTAAAAAAGTGAAAATGTAAGGCTTCAACTCTAGTCAATTTGGTTTTATTTTCAAATTCCAGTATTCACTTTCTTTGAAAACTCCTGAGGAGAAAGCTATAACTAAGATTTCAAAGTAAAAATAGGAATCACAGCTGCTCTTAGCATAGAGCGTACATAGCATACAAACAACCATCGTTCAGACAACTGTCAGGATGTCAACATTTGCATAAAATGTCTGTTGATATTGTGGAAATCAGAAATCCATAATAATTAAGTCTACATGATTATTTTTAAAGGCATGTTTCTTTTGTTCATATCATTTTTCATACACTCTTCAAATTTCCTTCTAGACCTAAGTGTTTCATTTTAAAATATAACATAAAAAACCTAAGTAGGAAAGTTGCCAAAGGAACTAGAAACTCCAGTCTCTGTCAAATTATTCATACATGTGTATTTACATATTTAATCACATTTATTTATATTTTACTTATCTTTTCCAAAGAAAAACACGAGAAGATAATTTTATAGCATTGCAGTTTGTTGAGTGTTCATTATCTCTGTATAGGATGCCTTGGCTACCAGAGGGACTTCTAAGGGTCCCTTCAGGCTCTGCTCTCAAAGGACAGCACTCTTGACAACACAGAGGCAATGATGTGATGAAGCAATCAGCAGTTCTGGGGTCACACAAACCTGGGTTTGAATTCCAGCTCATTCAGTTATAAGCTGAGAGACTAGGGAGGCCTTTTAGCCTCCCTGGGTCAAAATAATTTCCACCTTCCAAGGTTGTCAAAAATATTTCAATGAGATGATATAAGCAAGTGGCTCAACACAATGCCCAGCACATAAAGGTGCTCCAAGTAGCATTATTAGAAAAGTAACCAGAAATCAGCTGAAAATACTAAAACCCTATGGCCTGTCCTTCAAGACCAGCAAAGACAATAAGAAACAAATGAGTAAAGGAATTCAGTTAGGATTAGTAGAGAAATGGATTTAATCACTCTCAAGTTCTGTTAGCTAGCTCCCTCTTTCCTGGAAGGAAAAAAAAAAAGAATGAAACATTTTCCTAGAAGACAAAGCTATAATTTGGCATTCAACAGTCTTCCTGCTGATAGGACTCCTTTAGTTCAGTTTGGATGCTACAGTCAGGCACTGCAATGGGTTGTAGAGGTTGGAGGGGGTAGCCTGTGAGGGCACAAATCCAGAGCCCATGCTCTGTTCAACGACCTGCGGTGCCCAGGCACGGGCTGCACCTGCCCTAAAGAAAGGGGGCCCTTTCCTAATTCACTGAAAAGAGCAAGAATGCCCTCACCTCAAACATCAGACACCCACCATGCCTCATGCCCACCGTGATTTCTATTTTGAACAAAGATTCCCTATGGGCCAGCAGCAGTCCTGATCTACTACTATGATTACCACTTATCACCCACTAGACAGCTTCATTGTCCTAATGACTTTCACAGAAGCTTGTTTAATCTAATGTTTCCATTTTCTTTGCAGCCAATTTCATTTTCTCAATGACATATTACGGCAGTGTTGTTATATTTCCAGTCACTTGACCATGTGCAAAGTAACATAATGTTCAAATGAAGAATAGCAGTGGTTTCTGTCTTAATTCAGGTAAGATTCCCTGGCAGATTCAGCATGACACTCTGTGCAGTAGTCATTTAAGTCATCAAACTGTGTTTAAAAAATCCTAACTATACAAGTATTAACACTACATTTACTAACCCCACAACTACCAGGGCCCAATTTGAGACTGTTATTTTAACAAACACAATTTTCCTGTTTTAAACTTAACTCAAGTCCAACTGAAAGTCCTCTGAAAGTTTTCCAGTCTAAAGTTTCCAGATCCTAGAGATTTTCATACATGAAGCTGGATTGTCATCAAGGGTGACCAACCCATCCAGTTTGCCTGGCACTAAGGAGCTTCCTGGGACATAAGACCCCTTCAGTACTAAAATTGGGACAGTCCTAGAAAAACCTGGTCACCCTGTGTGCCATCCTCTGGTAAGCTGGTACAGTACAGTAGAATAAACTGCTAAGGAGTAGTTCTGCAAAACTCAAAGAAAAAAGTGGTTTCTCCTTATCCTGGACACATACGCACATACACATACACCCTCCATGACTTTCTGTTCGTTGTGAATAAGTGTTTAATAAAAAACGAGTGTTTCTCTGGTGAAGATATTTACTAATTGGTTCAACTTGTTAAATCTGAAAACATGAGAACTAGAATTTTCTCTCCCATGCTTTCCAGTTGTCAGACAAATCTTTTCATCTAACTTGGATGAGCCAATATAAGGTATTTTTAATAGCATTGTTCTATAAAGTAACAAAATGGAAAGAGGGAAGGAAGAGACAAGGGTTTAATAACTATTAAGACTATATAGAGTCCCCCTCTGTGTGCAATCAATGGAATTATAATGACTTTCTTTAGTGGACGATAAACCTGCCTGGTTGTAACAGAAGCTGATATTTCAAAAACGAAATTGAGGCAGGCGCAGTGACTCACACCTGCAATCCCAGCACTTTAGGAGGCTGAGGCGGGTGGACCACTAGGTCAAGAGATCAAGACCATCCTGGCCAACATGGTGAAATCCTGTCTCTACTAAAAAATACAAAAATTAGCTGGGCATGGTGGCGTGCGCCTGTAGTCCAGCTACTTGGGAGGCTGAGGCAGGAGAATTGCTTGAACCTGGGAGGTGGAGGTTGCAGTGAGCTGAGATCCTGCCACTGCACTCCAGCCTGGCGCCTGGCAACAGAGCCAGACTCTGTCTCAAAAAAAAAAAAAAAAAAAGAAACTGAATCAGGCTTACACCATTAATTAAAAAGAATTTGTTGGTGTTCATTTTATAGCACACCATATCCTTAAAGGATGGATGCGATGGTACCTAAATGATCAGTCTTAGCTGCAAATAACCTAAACGTTCAACAAAACTAAAATTCTAAAACCTCATACTTGTAATTTTTATACATTTATCTGTTTATGCACTGCTATGTGTGTCAGATATTCATTTTAATTTTTAAATATTGGTTAGGACTTAATTTAAAAGTTTGTGCGTTTTCCCATTTTACATAACTTTCTTTTATTGTCTTTTCCTTATATATGCAAGCTTTATCGACTATAAGATTATCTAAAATGATTCCCACTCTCTTTAAACATGAAGGCTCCAATTTTCTGGGTCCTATCACTATTATCGGCACTCAGTGATCTCTTACTCAGGCAAAAGAACCAAAGCGTGAAAGTTAAGTGAATATTTCAGACTGACAAATGCAATAGATGTTAATTGGGAGAAAATCAAACTCCAGAGCATATACTTTGATACATCCTTTGCTCAAGTATGAAACCTGATTCCTGCATTCCTGCCACAGTCAGTCAGAGATCGATTTCCAGGGATCTCATCCACCCTCCACCTTCAAACAAGAGAAAGCTCACCTCCAGGGGTGATGACCGTGCACAGTCTCTCTTCAAGACATGAGGACACGGCAACTGGTGCTAATTCCATTAGGCAGGCAATTAAAAATCATGCTTGATCACCAATTTTCAAACTAGCACTCTAGGAGAAACTGATAGAAGATGACGCCCTCGGGCAGCCCAATGAAGCATTTCATGGGCATAGTGGAATGAACCCTGAAGCCAGGCCACATCAGTGTGGACAGCTGGGGAGTCATTAACTCTTGACAGAGTTGGCTGGCATGCCACAGTGTGTAAAGAAGAAAAACATCGTGTCCTCCTATAATATGATTTGAGGGCCAAAATAATACAGTTCACATCAGGCCCTTTAGAGGAGATGCAGACAAGGTCCAAGTCTGGTCCTTCCGTGGAAATGAAAGTACTGACAGGCAAACAGATATCCCTCTGCCTAAAAGCATTGATCATTTTAAGCCATTAGGATTTTCAGTTCCACCTTCAAGGAAACAGCATAAATAAATGAACTGGTCTCTAATTTTGCTGTTTCTCTTTTTTGTCTAGTCAATGTAAAGGATCAAGGTTATTACAAATAAAAGTAAAATCAAATTTGCAGCATGAATAACCCTTTATCTGTATGTCTGTTTAGTATCTTGTGATTTTTGTTGTTGTTTATTTGTTTTCATTCTTACCACATCTTAACAGGTCCAATGCGCCTACTCACTAATAGGTACATCCTGCAGTTATTCTCATACATAAAATATGTGCCATAAAATATGCATAGAACCACAAGAAACCCAAACAAGATATATGAATTAATCCTATTGTATGAGCCATTCTCAGACAACTAAATGATTTAATTTCTTCATTTACAAAAGACAACTATTCCATCATTACACTACAGTAGCTGCCCCCCTTATCTGCAGTCAATCGTGGTCCAAAAACAGGAAATGGAAAATTCCAGAAAGAAACAATTCATAAGTTTTACATTGCATACCTTTTAAATTGCTCTGAGTCCAATAATGAAATCTCACATCATCCCACTTGGTCCCACCTGAGAAGTGAATCCTCCCTTTGTCCAGCATATTCACTCTGTTCACCAATTAGTGACTTAGCAGCCAGCTCAGTTATCAGATTGATTGTTGCGGCATCACAGTGCTTATACTCAAGGAACCCTTATTTTACTTAATAATGCCCCCAAAGTGCAAGAGCAGCGATGCTGCCATATTGCTATGACTGCTCTATTTTATTATGTTACTGTTGTTAATCTCTTACTGTCCCTAATTTATAAATTAAACTTTACCACAGGTATGTACACATAGGAAAAAGCATAGTAATAGTATGTCTAGGATTTGATATTATCCATGGTTTCTGGCATTCACGCGGGTTCCAATTTTAGTATATGTACTGCCGAAGCGAGCACAAATCATGGGGGTTCTTGGAACATATCCCCCACAGATATAGGGAATTACTTTATTTTAGAAATTTAATAAACTAATATTTCTGCAATGTTCTGAAACTCATGTCCTAAACAACTTCATCTATTGGTGATATATACAAGAATCAGAAATGAATAAAAGTTGCTTTTGAGCAATCAAAATGAATGTTTCAAGCTCACAATTATCTGACTTTCAATCCTAAAACAAAAGCATAGAGAAGTGCTGCTATACTGTGGCAGAGACTGGCCTGCAGTTCTCCAGATATTGCTTCTTTTTCCCGAGCACACAACTTCTCTGCTTTGCTTACAGTTAGAGATGGCCATGTGACTGAGTTCTAGCCAAGGGAAGGTGAGTGGACGTGACAGGCAACAATTCCAGGTCTGGCCCATAAAATCTTCCCATAACATTTGAACACCCAAGCATTCTCTTCCTACTTGATGAAGACAAGTATAGTGACCTACATCCATTGTTTGAAGATGCAGAGCCACAAGACGAAGGGACAGTGGGTTTCCGAATCATAGTGTGGAGGTGAGCTGCCACTAATCCAGGACATTTGTTTCAGACTTTATGTGAACAAGAAATAAGCTTCTATTGAATGTGAGCCACTGTTCATGGTTATGGCTACTTTAACTAATAGAGATGCCAATGGTAATGAGAAGCAGCATCTAAAAGCAAAGAGAAATCTATAAATTCATCCTTTCGAAACAAATGTGAGATGCTCTAAAGAACTTAGGTAAGCAACATTACTGTCTCATTATTTATAAATACTACATTTAAAAAAACGTAACAGAACACAATGCTAACATGGCTACCATGAAATAGAAAAAAAATCATGGACTTCTCATAGGAGTAAAAATTTGTATAACTGTTAATTTTTTTCTGAATAATGATTTGGCAACATACATCAAAACCCAAACATTTCTTCAACCATTAGCAATCACACTCAAATCCAAAATACACAGAAAGAGTTATGTCCATAATATTTATTAGTAAAAAACCAGATGCAATCTACATATCTAATATAGGTGAATAGCTAAATAAATTTTCATACAACCATGCAGTGGAATATCATTCAATGATTTAAAAATTGTCTTTAGAAGAATAATGACAGGCAGGAACACTCAATATATATTACTAAAAAAAAATAAAAGAATATATGACAAAGCAATACATTCTATTTATCCAGTTGTTAAAATGTATATATGTACAACAACAGATTAGTGAGCTATGCACCGAAACAATAATAGAGGTTTCCCCTGGGCATTGATATTATTCATCTCTTTTAATCTTTATTTTATAATTTTCCATAGTTCTGAATTTTTAGCAAGTAACATGAAATACCTCTATAGTCAGAACAAAAGTCAGTAAATACTATTATTTTTGAAAGTTTCTTAAAAATTAAAAATAAAGAAAGACAGAGTTCTTACATCTCTAAAATCAGATATAAGAACTAAAGATCAAAGAACAGACAAAAATAAGTGAGGCCAGCTCAGAAACCTTTATGGAATGGACTATTCTAATAGTATTCCTCCATAACCAACATTCACAGTGATGACTAAAAACATACTGCTATGGAATGATTGCAGATAAAAGAAAAATGTGTACAACATACTATCATTTGTCCAAGACAGTGGGAGGCTACATAAATTAAATTAAAGCTAAACCAAACTGAAGAGGAGAATAACAGTAGGAAAAAAAAAAGAGGAAAAGAAGGAGAAAAAGAAGAAAGGGTGACCTATAAGTCGAGGGATGAAACCGGATAGAGAGGACTGGATAGACCTCTCTGGTATACCTTGTTTTGTAGATTTAGGAGCAGTGTTTACATGACTATAAAATAAAAGAAAAAAGCAATATGAAACAAATGGTCCATAATCATAAACTGTATAAAGCAGGTTTAAATCTCAGTAATGTGCATATATACCTAATACTATATACCTGAAAAACAAAAAGAATTATTAAAAACCCCACACGCTATTTTTAATAATCATTTTGTTTCTGCTAATGATGGTGTTATTTTGAGACTTCTGGGAGTGATGTGGAATAAAGCAAATAAGTAATTATGCCGGTGTCATTAGGAACCAGAATCTTCAGTGGTGGCAAGGGAGATAGAAATGTACCATCAATAAGATTAGGCCAAACCCCTATAGTTCTGAATTTGAATAGAAAACATCAGACTGAGCTCATTATCTATTTTCAAATTTTAAAAGGTAATTGATTTTGACAGAACTCCCCACTGAAGAAGCCTAGAAACAGTAAGCTATCCCGTAGGAATGAGCACCACAATGCCCTGATTTGGGACTTAAAATTATTTACAAAGAAAAAGAAACAAAAGCTCTTGAACAAATGGCTGTTTCCAGGTGGGAGATAGGAAATAAATAAGATGAGGCCAGGCATGGTGGCTCACTCCTGTAATCCCAGCACTTGGGGGGACTGAGGTGGTGGATCACTTGAGGCCAGGAGTTCAAGACCACCCTGGCCAACATGGTGAAATCCCATCTCTACCAAAATATATAAAAATTAGCCAGGCGTGGTGGCATGTACCTGTAATCCCAGCTGCTTGGGAAGCTGAGACAGGACGATCACTTGAACCCAGGTGGTGGAGGTTGCAATGAGCCCATACTGCACTCTAGCCTGGGTGACAGAGTGAGACCCTGTCTCAAAAAAAAAAAGTAAAGAAAAAGATGAACATGAAATATCCGGAACATAAAGGATGGCAACAGAAGTCATATAAAATAACTTAGAGGTAGTTCCTACAGACCATGGAGGGATATTTGAACAGTAATAAGAATAAAAACAGGTAAAGAAAATGAAAGAATCAAGCATTTTTGTGTTGCCTTTATAAACTGTATCTTCCTCCCAGAATAATCAAATATTTCATGAAGGAATGTCTCTCTTGATAGATATTCTGGTTAGTAAGTTAGGGGAGAATGCTAGAATTAGAATTGCAATTTTTCAAACATTATTTCAACCATTACTGAAATAATGGACCTAGGTATATGACAACGTACTTCACAAAAAGAAAAACAACCCACTTATCCCAGATAAATAAAAAATTTGTGCCCACACAAAAACCTGTACATGAATGTTCGTGGCAGCTTTAGTTGTAATAGTGTGAAACTAAAAAAAAAAAAAAAAAAAGTACCACAATCTGTGAATGGTTAAATAAACTGTAGTACATCTTAGGAAAAGAATTATTGATGCATTCAACAACTTGGATGAATCTAAAAGACACTATGGTTAAAAAAAAAAAAGCCAACGGTAAGAGACCGCATAATGTATAATTCCATTTATATCACATTCTCAAAGTGATGAAAGTACAGAGATGGAGAACAAATTAGCGGTTGCTAGGGCTTAGGGTTGGTGGTGGGGTAGAGAGTGGGTGTTACTACAAAGAGACAGCATGAGGAAGATCTTTGGGTTGATAGAATAGTTATATATCTTGAGTGTGATGGTGCTTACATAAATAGATAAGATAAAATAGCACAGAACTATATACACATTGCATGGATGTCAATTTCCTGGTTATGATATTGTACTATAGTTATGTACAATATAACCATTGGAAACAACTGAACAAAGGGGATAGAGAATCTCTCTGTACTATTTCCAAAATTTCCTGTGAATCTATAAGCATAAAATAAACATTTAAAAAAAAAATTAAGCTAACCTAGTTCTAAAGCTTATGTCTTTTCCTTGTGCCATGCCACCTCATTACTAAAGAACATTAAACTCAAAGCATGAATAGATATTAAAACACAGATTCAACATTTGCACATCTGCAGTTACCTTATTTTGAAAGAGAGTTTAGCATAAGCTGGATATGGTTACCCTTGATGGCAACTGAACTACCAGAACTCCTCGCTTTATTCCTTTAATGTACAATACCAGGTTTAGTATTCAATCAGAGGGTTTAAAACTGAAATCAATAGAAATTCTGACTTTTAAAAAGCAAAGTCAAATCCATTTATATCACTCTTCCCAAAAAAAGCATCCAGAAACTTAATACAGGATCCCAAAATGTAGTAGAAAGACAATTAAAAAAAAAAAAAGTTAGGATAAACATTATTATCCCAATCCAAAGAGAAGTAATTTAAATAAAAGCCTGAAGCATCTGAACCTAAATTATACTCATCAAAACTTCACATAAGCCTCAATGCTAAATATGCTTTTGTGTGTCTATGTGTGTATACTCAAGAGACCTGCAGTCAATTGTGTGTAACATAAACAAACATTAAATTATGGTCTCTCTTGCCACAGTATTTCTGAAAAGTGCTGCCAAATGCGACTGTATAATTTTCGCTTTTAGACAATTCAAAAGTTCAGAAAAAGCAGAAAATCTTATACAAAAAGAGAAATAAAAAGAATGTAACATACCTGAAAGAAGCAAAGCTTGCAAATAGCCTCTGCTAATTAACAAACAGTTGAAATGTCTGCACTAACAGGGAAGCTTATGGCTAAACTGAAGACAGTCTATTTCCTATCACTTTTTTTTTTTTTTTTTTGAGACAGGTTCTCCCTCTGTCACCTAGGCATGGAGTGCAGTGGTATGATCTTGGCTCACTGCAACCTCTGCCTCCCAGGCTCAAGGAATCCGCCAACTTCCGTTTCCCCTACTTAGGGATTTTAGGCACGGGCCACCACGCCTGGCTAATGTTTTTTATTTTGATAGAGACAGGGTTTCGCCATTTAGGCCAGGCTGGCCCTAACTCCTGAGTTCAAGGGATCTGCCTTTGGTCTACCGAAGTGCTGCGCTTACAGGTATGAGTCCCGACGCCCGACCCTTTCTATCACTTGAAATAGGAAAACCGAAACCAGTTTTGGTGGAACGGGAGGTTAACAAAAATTAATTTTCCATTTTTGCTCTTTCTCCAGGTAAAACCTGGAATTTCCAGAGCAGTTTTATTGACAATGACAAAAGAAAAAGAAGACTATAAAGAATATTTGAAACTCAAATGTCTGTGAACTCCTAACAGCTTGAGCAAAACTAACAGTAAATAACTTCAGAAAAATTTTCTCATAGAGGAAATATATTTAGTTTATCTCATTTGACTATATACATCACATTCAAAGTTGACAATTTTAACAGCAAAAAAAGGCTTTCTCTTTATTTTTAATCCTAAATTAGTATAGTACTAAGTTGCTTTAAGCAAATTCACATCTGATTCATTTCCTAATGTTAAGAAATACCAGAACTAGGGTCATCAGGAACTACTTCTGTTTCTTTTTATTTCTATTTTTGATACTATTTCCCACTTTTCAGAAATCTGTATAAGATTTCTCTCTAGAGTCGGAGCTGGCTGCAAATATTGACTGTGCTACTATGAGCTGTAAGTAGTGGCTATGAGCTGTAGCTGTAATGAGAATTAAATAAGAAAATACAGTGAAAACACTTAGCATAAGGCATGGGATTCCCCTCCCCGGCCACACACACACACACAGTTGGCTGTAATTATTATTTTCTAACACTGTTAACTGCAGGTGACTGGTTATAGTGAACATAAATAATTTTTTCCAACTCAGTAGTTAAGTAGAAAGCATGGTAATGTATCCCTTGCTGTTCAGACATGCCATGCTATTGTTAAAAAAATTCTACAAACCTTTTTTTTTCTTTTATTTCAAACAGTGTGCATTCCATTGCCAACCTAAGAAACTACTTTTTAAAAAGATTAATTGGGCATAGGATGATAAGATCCCATCTTTCCAATATACATTTTTATTTTTACAGCTAAATCGCATTTATACATTGTAAATGATACTTATTTCAACTCTAAGGAAATATTTTTCTAACTAGATATCAAGTAACATCATTCAGCAGCAGCAAAATAAACCAACCAGAGCTATATTACTGCCACAAAGATTAAAAAAAAAAAAAATTCCCAGGCACGGTACAAAACAGTCTACCTCAGAATTAGAATCTATCCTATTGAATTTTACATAATTTTCACATTTTTTTTTCTGTTCAAATGCAATGGCATAGTATCCTTTGTTGCCAAAATTATTTCCAAAACAAAAAAAAACCCTCCAGAAAAGCAGAGAATAACCAACAAACCAATACTAAGTGCAATACACTAAAAATGTTAGTGCTTAAAAGATTGAGTTTTGCTTTGCTGCCAAAATTAACATAGTTAAAAAAGGCAAAAAATAAAGGAACAATATCTCATTCTATATACCTATGGTTCTGAAACAAATTTCACAAACCTGACCATTGAATTTTAAAAAAGCAAATTACTCTCTTAAGGGGCATTATTTTCTATTAAAAAATATAACTTTCAACCAGAAAAAAAGAGGCCTGATTTTCAATACAGCGAGTAATATTGAAAAGCCTGTTAAATGAGTGCGATCACTTACTAAAAATTGTTGTTATGTATTATGCTATTTATTCTGACAAAACTGACAAAGAGCCACAATACCAAAATTCAAATAAAACAAATTCAAATTTTCTAAGATAGGTTCCCCACTTTAAAAGCAAAATAAGCTAATGCACCTATAGAAGGTAAACAAACTACTCTTTAGGTCATGTTTACTATGGTTTAAAACTGTAGGCTATGTTATATAGCAGGATTGTTAAAAGAAAAAAAAAAGGTGAGACTGAGAAAGCCACTTTTCTTGATGTTGAAAGCTCTGCTATTATCCATTCCCCTACTCAACAGTTTTTGAATTTCTACTGAACCCAATTCAGCACCTGCTCAAGTCACTAAACTAAAACTTTTAATAAGATCACCAACCAATCCAGCACCCTAACTAACTCGCATTTGGTCTTTGTCTTACTAGACATCTTGACTACATGTGACGTTATATATCAAACCATCTTGGTTGGAAATCTCTCCTCCTGGATTCTTTGAACATCTTTGCCTCTGATTTTCCTTCAACCTCTCTCCAATCCCTTCTGAAGTTTTTCTGTGGCTTTTCTTCCACCCACCCCCAATGCTGAAACTCCAGATTTCTTTCACTAACGTATTTTTTTTTATTATTAAACCCTATGCATAAATGATCTCATTCACTTTCAAGATTTTAACTGTCACATACTACATGCCAGTGCATCCTAAAGGAGTGTGCTGGTAAACTAGCTCTGGTGGTAACATGAGGAGGGAGTGAGGGAAAGATTTGATCTTTATCATTTGCTCATTTCTGTGGTGTAAATACTCTCTCTGTGGCTGACTTCAAGCTACCCATTGTAGCTACATCATTGTAGATGGAGTTGATGCTGGGAAGAGATGCATCCACCTGGCTCCCTGAGCCAGCAGGCACCCTCTCCTGCCAGGGCTGCTCTCCAACCCATACTGCCTATCCAGACACCATCCTTGAGCTTCCATTTCCCACATCAAGCTATATGCCCCTGGGCTGGGCTTTTCTCAATTTCAACTCACCACTATCTTTTCTGAATGTCTTCTCACATTCTCTGTTACACCCAACCTAGAAGTCAGACAATCATCTTTGATTTATCCTTTTTCATCATCACACAATCCATTCTAGCTATAACAATCTCATCTCTTTATAAATTATATGAAGTGTTTTTGTCTTAGCACTGTATCACATGGAACAAATGAATATATTTTCACCAAATTTGGAGAGTTATATAGTGTGATGAGAATCAGAATATGGATTGTAGTATGTTTTAGTACATATGAGCCGATTTTTATAAAAAATAAATGGGAGAGAAGGAAAAGCTCTTCTTTATGGTAGAATGCTAAGTAATAAATGTATATGAGATATTGGGATTAGAAAATCATCATTTGGCAACCATAATAATAAGCAGGAAAACAGTGGATTTTAAAACCAGTGAATGGAAGCATATTTATAGTTTCTTAATATATCTCATATTCCCACAATATACTTATTAATTATCAGAGGGGGAAATAGCTTCACAGTAGAGAAAACTGATACATATTAACCAAGTGGTCAAGTTAACATGATCAGTAGGGGACAGACATTTTATATGATGCACTTGAGGATACAATATCACTTCTGCAGTATTCTTACCCAAAATGCATAACCCAAATATAATCATAAATAACCAGACAACCACAAACTGAGCAACATTTTATAGAATTGCTGGCTTGATGCTCATAAAAAGTTTCAATGCTAAAAAGAGGAAGAAAGACTGATAAATTCTTCCATATTAAACAAGATTAAGAGGCATGGTAAGTGAAGTCAACACATGATCTGGGATGTCTTTTGCTATAAAGGATGTTCTTAAAACAACTGACACAATCTGAATTAGATCTGTAGTATTGTATCAGTATAAACGGATTTTGATAGTTGTCCTGGAGTTATTGAAAAGAATGTCCTCGTGTACTAATTAGCTGGGACTGTCATTACAAAATACTGACTAGGTGGTTTAAACAACACAAATTTATTTTCTCACAGTTCTGGAGGGAGCAGTGGGGTGGGTGCCTGGTGAGGGCTCTCTTCTTGACTTTCAGACAACTACCTCCTCGCTATGTCCTCTCATGGTCTTTCTTTTACGCATGTACATGTGTGGTGAGAGAAAGAGCTATGATGTCTCTTCCTCGTCTTAGAAGGACACCAGTCGTATTGGATTAAGGACCCATCCTTACAACTTCATTTAACCCTAATATCTCCTTAAAGGGCCTGTCTCCAAATACAGTTACATTGGAGGTTAGGGCTTCAGTATGACTTTTGGGGGAACATAATTCTGTCTATAAAGACTTGATTTAAGAAAACATACACTGAAACATTTAGGAGGAAAGGGGTATAACGTCTAAAACATTTAAAAGAGTCCCCAGTCAAGTATTTCCAGGCAGGGTACCCCAGATAGCAGGTGCTGATTTGTAATGGAGCTGATTGTCACCTGGATAAACTCTACATGATGTGCTCAAGTAGTAGCAGGGATTAAATTATTTAAGGATACAACCATGCTTTTCCTAAGCAACTCAGGGTCAACCAGACAATTTGGAAAGTTCTCAGACTCCTTCCCATCTCTCTAAACATCTCAAAGACTAAGGAATGATTTATACCTTTATTTCTCAAACTAAACAAAACGATTGTTGGGAAATCTTATACCATACTCTTGAAACGTCTTTGCTGCCATTGTGATTCTACCAAGTTATTTGGGTCCTATGCAACCCCCAAAAACGAGGTTATTAGACATCTGCTCCCCATTAGAGAAGAGCTCTGCAATATGTGAACCCCCTCATTCTGTCTCTGCCATCAGGGGGCATCACTGTGAGGTGCACACCCATCTATATTTGACTGACCGAGTCTCAGGTGTCCATTCCTGCCCAGTGATTCCAAAGTCAGGAAGGTCTAATCTGGGGCTGGCCAAAGTCTAATGTCTGAGCTAATGTGACACAGCAGCTACCTGTGGTGCTTCACATATATAATCTTCCATTATTTACTCACAATATTCCTTTGAGGTTAGGATTGTTCCCATTTCATACAGGAGAAAAGACTCAATAACTTGCCTGAGCTACTAAGTAAAAAATCTAAAAATAATTGTTATATTAAGACCCACCCCACAACCCCTTTCCCTACCTTTTTGTTAGGAATGAAGCCCACTTTTTAGCTGCATTCATTGCTGACCAGCTAAAAGTTTAGCATTTCCTGTCCTCCCTGGTGGCCTTGTGTGATCAATGAGATACAAGAAAAATGTCAGGTGGGCCTGCCTAAAAGCCTTCTTAAGGGATAGAGAAGAATCCTATTTGCAGCTTTTAATCCTGTCTTCAACCCTATTTACTTCAATCCTGTGTCTCTGAGCTTGAATGTAGTGGCCAGAGCACTGGTAACTAAGACCACACAGATAAAGGCCATAACCTTGGAATGGCAGAACAGAGAACTTGAAGAAACTTTGGCAGAGAACCGGACAACTTTGTAGAGCCATCATACCAACCTCAGAGTGTGAACCACTTGAATTCATTTAAATGAGAGAAAAATAAGCCATCTTGCTTAAGCCACTTTTTTTGTTTATTTATTTTAACATAGCAGCTGCACCTAAATCCTACCAAATATACCCTTTTCAAGTAAAATATCTATAATGTGGCTGGCCCTGGGCTCTGAATTTCACTCTAATTTCTACTGCTTTTATCAGTTACAAAGATAAGAATTCTGAGGCACAGAGATTTTTAATACTTTCTTGAATGTTCAGAATTTAAATTAATTATGTGAGCCTAGATGTTTTAGAAGTAATAATAATGGCTCTCCAGGGTTGTTTTAATAAATGAATGAGTAAATGTGCTCCTTTCTATGTTCCTGTAATTTTTCTGTGTTCCTCTCTCATCCTCTGTGAGGTATTCCACTCCTCTAGAAGTCAGACATTCATTAGTTGTCACAGTAAGTAGGATTAAGCTGCTTAAATCATCACATCTCTCTTGCACTGTAATAACTATGTGTTCTTGATTATTACAAGGTAGATCATTGCACATTTAACCAAGTCCTGTTACTTGAACAAGACTGCACCCCCAGCAGCCATGTCCAAATTTAGGTGTATCTGTGCTGACTCTGTTTGGCATTCCAATCAAATAATGAAATAAATGGAACTCAGTTCAAATACCTTTGGAAACCAATCCCTGTTATAACATAATTTGCAAAAGTAACTATATCACACAAAAAAACTGACTCATCCCAAAGCCTCTTGGAGACTTTGCTGTAAAATGTGGTAAAAGGGCTTAGTAGTAAATTCAGTGAAATAGAATAATGGGCTCAGAGGAAGGAACTGCTGCAATCAGTGAATTCTTTGTTTTAAACATATTGCTTTTCTTATGAGATGAGATGGAAGGAAAATATGCTATTCAAATCTGAAAACCTGCTAAACCAAGCACTAGGCAATATGTGAGATAAGAATCTCTATTTACAATCTCAATTACTAAGGCATATTGTTTTAGTACCTTATATATGAAGTGTGACAATAAAGTAATGAGATCAGCTTTTTTGTTTGGTTCATAAACTGGCACTAATGGAAATGGAAATTTCAAAATAAGAGTTACTAAACAATATGGAGAATTTACAAAATGAATGGAATAAATTTATAGATGATATTATCCATTTCAAAAGATCTGACATTCATGTTTATATGTAACTTTATTAACTATAGTCATAGCACTTGATCTTCACAGCTCATACAAATAAATATATTAATTTGGTGACAAATAGAATTAAACATTGAAGAATATTTGTGTTTTTCCTATTCTTTGTGTTTCACAAAAAACTTAAAATATGAATATATATTTGTTTTATGACATTTTGGGAAAATATGTTACCCCTTAATATCAGGATTTAATAATTGATTTAAGATGAAAACTCTAAGGTTTGGGTTCTTTATAGTGATAAAACTGCCTTTGCAAAAATTGTAACTGAGGAAATTACGACACTAAAAGAGATCAGACCTAATCGACACCATCTTGCTTCTAACCTTTAAGCTCTCCTTGTTCATTCCTGGGCATAGGCCAAATAACTTTGGGAAAGAATTGTTCATAGTTTGACTCTGAAACAAAATTGATAATAGCCCTTTCCCTAAAAGATCCCCTTCTTGCCTGGGACCAGTCTGCCTTTGTAGGACTAACAGATTAGCTACAAGATTAGAAATTATAATTTAAGGATCATGCAGCCTTAGCTGTAAGAGTCTGAACCTCCTCAAATTGATCCTGGGGATAACATCACTATTATAAAACCTAAGATCAGTGCTTGAGGTATTTTTCAGACCCAAGCACTTGTTGCACCAGCTGACACCACCCAGCCCAGCAATCTGGCTCAACTAGTTCTGAGATCCCACTTAAGAACAGAAGACAACAAGAAAAATTCACTTTGACCTCCTATGGTTCCATCTCCAACCCAGCTAATCAGCACTCCCCATTTCGCAAGCCCCTACCTGCCAAATTATCCTTAAAAACTCAGATCCCCGAAAGGGAGACTGATTTGAGTAATAATAAAACTGGTTTCCTGCACAGTGCACTCTGTGTGAGTTACTCTTCCTCCATCACAATTCCCCTGTCTTGATAAATCATCTCTGTCTAGGCAGCAGGTAAGGTGAACCCGTTGGGTGGTTACAGTGACTGTCAAACTGACCACTACCTGAAGTCAAAATCGAGGAAACAATTCTCAATCACTCAGGTGTTAGAATAGACGGAGAAACTTCTCAGGATGTTTTATAAGACATGATGATGAAGTCATGTGGTAACAACTCATGAACCCAAAAGCAGGAAAAAAAAAAAAAAAAAAACTGCTTCCCAAAACTGGTGCACTGGAGGGCTGAGAAAGGACACAAATGAGTGCACTGTACAAACAGAAGTGTGTTGGAAGGAAAGAAAAACATGAAATTCGGGATTGTTCAGTCAACAGTAAGATGCACCAATGAACCTACTGTTGTGTCCAGAGGGTGGCACATCACCTCTGTAAATGGCATTAGAGAAGACCTTTAAAAATTGAAGAAAGAAGTTATGAAAAGATAGGAATATTCTCTTTGTAGAGACTAGTCAAGTGTAATTAATAATAAAAGCACTGTCAGCTCATGAGCACGTTGTGATTATAAACGAATGACTTCAGTATACATTGTGAGTCTCAACTAAGAATGTTCAAATTATTACCAATGTTTTCAATGTGCTTGTGTCTTTTTAATCCCCACTGATAACATTGTAAGAATATGCTTTGGCTTTCCAAACAATACAATTTATTCTCTTTAACAATCTTCCTTTTCCTCCCTTTCCCATAATCATACCACTTTATTCTCATTACTTCCCCTCAATATCATCTTTATTTTGCTTTTCTCCTTAATTCTTCTTATCATTTCCCCCCTGTTTATTGCTTGTCCTATGTCATGCTTGGTTAGAAAAAAAAATACACAATTGAGCCTTGAGGACCAATAAAATGAAGTAAGTTTACCTGAAAGCTTAAAAGTTTCAATATCATCAATCATTAGTCAAAATGAGATACCACTTCCTACCATTAGGATGGCCATAGTCAAAGACGTAGACAATAAGGAGTCCTGGTGAAAATGTGGGAACCTGGAATCTTCATGCATTACTGGAAGGATATGGCAACTGGTACAACTAGTTTGGAAGAGTTTCGCAAAAAATAAAAATATTCCTTTACTATATAACGTGGCAATTCTCTCCTAGGTATTTATCTTTCAAAAAGTTTAAAAACAAATATCCACACAAACACTTGTATGTGAATATATAGAGTAGGATTATTCATGATAGCTCCAAATGCAAACCATCCAAATGGCCACTTATTGGTGAATGGATAAATACAACATTTATAAGCAAAATACAAGTGAACATGATTCAGCAAAAAATATATATATATAGAAGTATGAATACATTCTGTAACATAAACCTTAAAAACATTATGCTATGTTAAAGAAACCTGACTCAATAGAACACATATTTTATTATTAAATTTATATGAAATGTCCAGAAAAGGCAAATCTGCAAAAACAGAAAGTAGATGAGTGGTTGCCTGGGGCTGGGAATAGGAGTGAAAACTGACTACAAATGCCCATCAGGGGTCTTTTTAGGGTGGTGAGAATATTCTAAGAGTGAATTAAAGTAAGGTTTGCACAGCTCTAAAAGTTCTGAAAATTTTAAACGTTTTTATTTTTAAAGACTGACACCTAATAATTATACATATTTATGAGGTACGGAGGGATATTTAAATACATACATACATATATTTAAATGTGTAGTGATCAAATCAGGATAATTAGCATATCCATCATCTCAAACATTTTACTTTGTGTTAGGAACATTCAAAATCATCTCTTTCAGCTATTTGAAAATATATAATAAATTCCTATTAACTATAGTCATGCTATAGTGCTATAGAACATTGGAATTTATTCCTCCTAACTGTAATTTTGTATCCAAAATTTGTAACCAACCTTTCTCTATCCCCTTCTCTCCCCACCCATTCCCAGCCTCTAACATTAATACCTACTATTCTAATCTCTACTGCTGTGAGATCAGTTTTAGCTTCTATAAATTTATTAAAGAAACAAAATACTGTGCACTGAAAATGGGTGAATTTTACAGTATGTAAATTACATCTCAATAAAGCTTAAAAACTAAAGCACTCTACTAGTATCATTTTTTATGTACTAGTAATAAATATTAGTATGACAAGTCTCTATCTAATATATTCCCTTATAAGATTAGAGATACATTTTGATAAGAGAAAAAACCTGACAGCTTGGGTTGAAAAGAGGTATTACAAAGGCTTTGGCTAACATCAACATTGGGAGCCTCATCTGCAACGTAGGGGCTGGTGGGCCTGCTCCAGCAGCTGGTGCTGCACCAGCAGAAGTCCTGCCCCCTCCACTGCTTCTGCTCCAGCTAAGGAGAAGAAAGTGGAAGCAAAGAAAGAAGAATCCGAGGAGTCTGATGATGATATGGGCTTTGGTCTTTTTGACTAAACCTCTTTTATAATGTGTTCAATAAAAAGCTGAACTTTAACAGCAAAAAAAAAAAAAAAAAAGAAAAGAAAAAAGAAAAGAGGTATTACAACGCCCAGGCAGATTCATAGCAGGTTAGATGTTACACTTTAGTTCTCCTAGTATTTGTAGAGCAGACTGAAATATATGCTTCACCAGGTGTAATCCAGCTTAAAAATTCACCAAATTCAAGCCTTTTGGTTATTAATTACATTATTTTTATATATTAATAGGTGTATTAAAAATGGGTTATTTTACATAAATGTTTTCAATTTATAAATCAAATATTAGTTGCAGTTTAACTAATACTGGCATTGTTCGGAAAAAGGTGGTCAGCATTCTTTCCATGTTCCCATTTGTATCTTTCTTTTTCCACATACCGTCCTTAACAGACCTTTTTCACAGTATACTGCAACGATCCATCCCTATATCTAACTCTCTATGCTCATGTATGCTTCTTGCAGGCAAAAGCAATCTCCCCAACGACTTGCATCACAACTAACACATAATTGTTACTCAACAAAACTTTGCAGCTGTACCTTAGTGCCCTCAGAGATTGCTTCCAGGTACCCCTGGGGATATCAAAATCCTCAGATGCTCAAATCCCCTATATAAAATGGGGTAGTATTTGCATATAATCTACACACACCTTCCCATACACTTTAAATAATCTCTAGATTACTTATAATACCTAATACATTGTAAATGCCATGTAAATAGTTGTTATACTGTATTGCTTTTTAAATTTTGTTATATTTTATTGTTTTTTTTTTTTTCTTCAAATACTGCTTATCTATGAAACCCATGTAAGGCTGGCTGTAAGTTTCTTGCAGCTGCTGTAACAAATTACCACAAACTTTGTGGTTTAAAACTACAACAATAGTTTAGGTATGGTGGATCACGCCTGTAATCCCAGCACTTTGGGAGGCCGAAGCAGGCCTGAGGTCAGGAGTTCAAGACTAGCCTGGCCAACATGGTGAAACCCCATCTCTACTAAAAATACAAAAATTAGTCAGGTATGATGGTGGGCACCTATAATCCCAGCTGCTTGGGAGGCTGAGGCAGAATTGCTTGAACCTGAAAGGCGGAGGTTGCATTGAGCCTTGCTATTGTACTCTAGCCTGGGCAACAGGAGCGAAACACCATCTCAAAAAACAAATAAATAAAAAAAAAATTGCAACAGTCTATTTTCTCACATTTTTGGAGACCAGAAGTTCAATTTGCTGGCAGGGCCACACTCTTTCTGAAGGGCCCAGGAATCCCTCTTTGCACAGCTCCTGGTGGCTCCAGGCATTCTTCAGCTTCCTTGGCTTCCAGCCACATCACTCCAGTCCCTGCCTGTCTTCACATTGCCTTCTGCTCTGTCTTCCTCTCCTCAGTCGCTCATAACAACACTCTTGATTGAATTTGGGGCCTTGGGATAATCCAGGATGATCTCATCTCAAGATTCTTAACTTAATTACATCTGCAAAGACCATTTTTTTGGAAATAAGGTCACATCTACCAGTTTTAAGTATTTGTATATGGATCTTTTGGGGAGTCACTACTTATTATGACATAACCTAAAAGTTAAAGTATTATAAAGGACTTAACAATACATCAAAATAAAAACAGCTTTGCCACCACTAAGGTAAATCAGTAAGATTTACTTCTGACAAATTTTAAAATGCTTCCTTTTTTTTTGTTAATAAAACCTATCTTCAACCTAAATTATGGAAGGAAATTTTGTGATGGATTTTACTAGGACCTATTGAGAAAATAGGATGCAACTTTCCCAGTACTGAAATAAATATAATTCACTGAAGCATGAACCAGCTGCATATTATGTTCCCATGCTTTGAGATTTTTCCAAATTTTTCTCTTGACGGATGGTAGTTATTTTCCATGACTCCTATTACCTTCCAGTGGTGTTTTCCTAAGGGAGATATATTTAAATACATCTTGGGAAAGAATAAAGTATTTTAATTAATCGTGAAACAATATAAAAATAAATTTTGCTCTTTATTTTGACATTTTATCATAGCCTTCAGTGTCAGAAGCACTGTTGTTTCATTCCTGTACATCTGTATTAGTTTGTGCTTGGGAAAAAGATGTAGCCAGCCACATACATCTGGCTCTAAGTCACTGTAGTTTACACAAGGATAGATGACTACTGCTTTAATAGGGAAGAAGGGAAACAAAAGAATAATATATTATTAAATGTTTCAAATGTAAGAATATGTGGAAAAGACTAACAGTTTTAGAAACTTAACTTCTGGATGTGACAAGAACTCCAAAACAGTCAACTCCAGCTACCCCACCTTTGAAATAGGAATCTAATCAAGAGCGTAAGACACTGCTACTTATTTTCACATTAATTTTTAATAATATACTGAGGGGCTGGGCGAGGTGGCTCATGCCTGTAATCCCAGCATTTTGGGAGGCAGAGGCGGGCAGATCACCTGAAGTCAGGAGTTCGAGATCAGCCTGACCAACACGGAGAAAACCCGTCTCTACTAAAAATACAAAAAATTAGCTGGGTGTGGTGGTGCATGCCTGTAATCCCAGCTATTTGGGAAGCTAAAGCATGAGAATCACTGGAACCCAGGAGGCAGATGTTGTAGTGTGCCAAGATTGTGCCATTGCACTCCAGCCTGGGCAACAAGAGTGAAACTCCATCTCAAAAACAATAATAATAATAATAATCATCATCATCATCATCTGAGAAACAGAGGAAAATTAAAAGGAATCTTTTGCTCTGCGAAGACTGAGGAACATTAACAACCCTAATAAAATTGCTTGTTTTTTGCTTGTTTTCTTATTAAAAAGAATAAAAAGCAAAGGTTTATTCATGTTTTATTAACCTATGGTTTTAATTTTTAAAGTTTAAAGAATTAATATGCTTATGTTTTCCTGGGACTATTAACATGTTACATCAGATACTTAAGTTTTATTGAAGTAGAGTAGGAAATAAATAGAAGAAAGAATCCTAATATATGGAGAAAGTATTTTGTGCAAATTAACAGTACTTATTCTGAGATTTATAAATTTTTCATTTCCTTATTTATAATTTGCATTAGAATAAAACTTAAACTTATAGCAACTTATTATGACGTAGAAGGAATATTATTCTTATTAGATGAAACACGAAATAAAAAATAAAAAGATATAAAATATTATGAAAACCAGGAAAGCCTATAAAAGTACACTTTAAGTTTACATGTACAGCATCCTCATTCACTGTAAAAACAAAAATTATAAGTTTCATGAAAGCAGAAAACTTTGCTTGCATTGTTTACCAATTTATTCTCAGAACTTTGAGTAACACCTGGCATGTGATAGGTCTTCAATATGTATTTGTGAAGTGAATGAAGGAAAATCTGAAAAGAACCAAGAACATAGTCCGAATACAGGTTCCACTACATATCACATGCTAGATGAGTTTCACTTCTCCACCTGTCACTTAGCCCTTGGTGTAGCATCTGCCTTGGACAGTCTTTTACCTTTATATGAGCCTGTTCTGCTTCTCCTGGTTATACTCTAAGCCTCTTTCTGCATTCCCAGTGTCCACTACAATACCTTCTCACAATTCATAAAGTATCTGAGGTTGATCACAATGATCAGGAATTGTAAGTTGTTCTCTGATGCTTAAGGGGTATAATGTCTAAATTACCTTTTCAAATCGCCTATTCTATTAGGGTTCTCCAGAGAAACAGAACCAATAGGATGCATGTGTGTGTATATACAAAGAGAGTTATTAAAAGAAATTGGCTCATGTGATTATGGAGGCTAGCAAGTCCAAAATCTGCATGGCAGGTTGGCAGGGTGATCTCTCTCCAGGAGAGCCAGGGTTCCAGCCCGAGGACTGGTGGGCCAAAGACACAGGACAGCCAATGCCCCAGGGTCTGAGTGTGAAGGCAGGAAGAGCTGATTTTGCAGATGAAGTCCAAAGGCAGCCTGGAGAATTCTCTCTTGCTCAGGGGAGGCCAGTCTTTTTGTTCTATTCAGGCCTTCAACTAATTGGATGAGGTCCACCCACATTACCAGGACAATCCACTTTGCTCAAAATTCACTGAGTTAAAAGTGATTCCCAACCAAAAAAAAAAAAAGAAGAAAACACTCAGACAAACACCCAGAATAATTTTTGACCAAATATGCAGGCACCCTGTGGTTCAGCCAAGTTAACATCCAAAAAATGTCACCCCAAAATAGAGTACTCTTGTATGATTACTCTTTAAGTTAAAGGCTGTTGGAAATCACAAGGTGGAAGAAACTTTCCTCTGATATTCCTTTATCTGCCTAAAGACTGGACCCACCAAAGGAGAAAACAATTGCTTTTTGTCCCTTCCCTGAGTTTTCATTCATTAAACTCATATCCAAGGGAGGAAAACTGAGGAATGTAACCACACTTGAACAGATTTCATCACCAGGTATTGTCTTCTCCCAGGCTCATTTATTCCCTATAAAAATCATTTAATATCTTTCATATTGCCATGATCCCTCATTTCCCCTTGCCTTACATGGAAGTGTATATAAGCATCTGGACCCCACTGGGTCCAGATGATGCCAAAATCTCCACTCTTCTGTGATTTTTGCCCTGTGTGTGTTAATAAAATTGTGTATACCATTTTATCCTGTTAATCTATCTACTGTCAGTACATTCCAGGAGGGAATGCTGGCTTTCGCTCTTACAACACAAGAGTTAACCATCACACCTAGTATATGTGTCCCATCATATCTACTCTGGAGATGTTTGCAAATAAAGTGTCCCTTTTGGTCTTATGTTTCTAAGTTATAGGAAAACTTCATAGAGCAGTAAAAAGGGATCTTTGTTCTTCATCTGCTCCAGTATCTTATTTGATTCATTCCCCCAGTCACACTTCAGTACCTACATGCTTGCCTAAAACATGGACCTCAGATATTAATCATGACTACATAATCAAATCCAAGTCAATATCTCACAAGTCTTGCCAAAGTATGAACAGATGCTTACTATCCTGAAAATTTGAATGTCGGTGTTACAGATCCCTGTAACACTTATTTTCAAAGTCCAGAGGGAAGCGGGGAAAGAGAGGGTTAAAACTGCATTGCTGGAAAAATCCTATACTCTCCAGCTGTGAACAATTAGGCTTGTCAGCATTCCCTTCAGGAAACTCCTGCTGCCTTATTAGGATGAACGGGAAACAGAATTTTGACTTTTGATAGGCGGGGTTATAAATCTACCATCAAGACTCAGAGAGGATCAACTGAGTTTACGTGCACATGTTGAATCTTTAATTATGGACCCCCCAAGATGTTCAGCTTAGTAATGCCTGATGTTGTTCCAAGGCAGAAGTGGGAGGAGAAAGGGAAACTAGGTTTGTGACTAAGGAAATGAATTACTCTTTTTTAATAGAATTACATAGGAGGTCAGGTAACAGTTGTGCAGAGGAAGGTCTCTGAATACCTGTGATGTTTCAAATCGGAAACATTTGCTCATGCACAATTCTTTTTCATGGTTAGTCACAATTTTGGGAATTTCATAACTAATTTTTAAATAATCTATGACATAAAAATGAGAAACCAAGCTCTGAGAAAACAATCAAGGTGAAAGCAACTTAAAGTAAATTTTCACGTGTATTACAAAAAATTTGCAAGGTTATATGACAGAAAAAAGTGCCATCAAGGCACAAAATATCTTCTATGACTACTTTGAATATCACGTTATTTTTAAGAACTCCAAATGTAATTGAGACAAATTAGAGACATGTAACCAACTGCACATAAGGTATAACAGAAAACTTCCAGAATTGTATTGAAAAGATTGTTTTAGAAATCAGTACTTTTCAAAAGCAAATAAGACTTCCTTGGTGATTATAACTCATCTTTGGCATGTGTGCTAATAAAAAGTTTAAACCAATGCAGTATTTGGTCCAAAATATATCCAGTTTTTCATCTGGCACTTTTTTTTTAAGATAGGGTCTCACTGTCACCCAGGCTGGAGTGCAGTGACATTACCACGGCTCACTGGAGACTCAACCTCCCAGTCTCGAGCAATCCTCCTGAGTATCTGGGACCACAGGTGCACACCAAGCCCAGCAAATTTTTTATTTTTATTTTGTAGAGATGGGTCTCACATTGCCACGGCTAGTCTTGAACTCCTAAGCTCAAGAATCCTCCCACCTCAACATCCCAAAGTGCTGGGCTACAGGCATAAGCCATCACGCCTGGCCATCATCTGGTAACTTTGATCTCTCTCCTTCAAGACACATATATTATTGTTGAGTAAGATTCTCTTTAATATCAGAAAGTGTTTTTAATTTTTAAAATTTTTCATTTAAATTTTATTACAGAGTCTTGCTGTTACCCACGCTGCAGTACAGTGGTGTGATCATAGCTCACTGCAACCTTAAGCTCCTGCACTCCAGGGATCCTCTTGCCTTAGCCTCCCAAGTAGCTAGGATTATAGGAACTCTTCACCATGCCTGGCTAATTTTTTAAATGTTTTAATATTTTGTAGAGCCAGAGTCTCACTTTGTTGTCCAGGCTGGTCTCAAACTCCTGGCTTCAGTCCTCCCGTCTTGAACTGTAGCTCCCATAATCCCCATGTGTCACAAGAGGGAACTGAATCATGGGGTCAAGTTCTTCCCATGAGGCCTCCCCAGCCATGTGGAACTATGAGTTCATTAAACCTCTTTTTCTTTATAAATTTTCCAGTCCTGGGTATTTCTTCATAGCAGTATGAAAATGGACTAATACACTTAGGTTGAGTTATTATCAATGGTACTTGACATCAACTAAAAATAATCATTTCATAGATTTTACCAAACTCAGTAATAGCTACTTTGGTATCTGTAAATCCATTCTTGGTTTTCAAAACATAGTAATATTATGATATTTTGACAAGAAAATAGTGATACACTTATTAAAATAAAACAGCAAGTTAATGGCAAGTCTAGCTTTCTATCATCAAAAACTAAAGTGGCTCAATTTCAAGCCATGCACCTATAAGGACTAATGAATGAATGAATGAATGAATGAACAGATGAATGACAGAACGTCAGAATGGAAAGGAATGCATCTTGGAGACATAAGCAGATAAGTCATTTTACAAGAGAATAGCTGACCTGGTTACTTCAACATCCACAGCTCATAGAGATGGTACAACTTTGAGGGCAGGGAGAGCTACTATGATGAGTGACAATCAAAACCCAGAAACCTCTAATACACTCTAATTCCCTTGAGAGTGTATTAGAGGGCAAATGTAATACACCAAAATTTAACTGACAATTTTTCTTTTTGGTATTCTAATTTAAGATTTATAACTCCATAGGCAGAGGGCATAAGTGGAAGAACATAGGCTATAAAGGAATATAAGACCTTGAGGAGTTAGCTGACAGCACATTTACTATGATCCAGGAATAACCTGTCTGTTATACAAGACTTGACACTAGGCTGGATGAGCGAAACCGTGGTCCATAAGGAGGAAGGCACTGGTTCTACTCCACTTCCAGGAGAATTCAACTCTGGGCCTCTCATTTTCTTAGAGATTTTTTCTATTTTTGAAAATTATTTTATTTCTTCCTTGATGATTTAGAGGGACTATCTTCAAACCAGTACAAATATTTCATACATAGTACTTGGCCATTTTCTAACCAGTTGAGTAATTTTTTGCACAATAAGCTATCTCACATCTTTCAGCAAGAAATACATTACATTTGAAGAGTAAAGACATTACATAATGAATTAGGACACAGTTAAAATTTGCTTTAAATATTTCTTTAGGGGAGAGGACACCACACTTCTACCCAATGAAGAGAAACACTTTTACAGTCTGGAGGTCTTCTAATTTTTAACGCTATTATGTCATGAATTCACAGGAAACAGGTTCCAGCAGCTCAGGCTCCTTCCCACTGGTTCTCACAAAGTGTGCTTCTCTGGGTGGAGCAGGCTGGTGCTTCAGTTAAACCCAGGTACTTTTCTCTTTGGCTTCTTTCTTTTTCTGATCATTTTTCTTTACGCATTTCAGGAAGCTACCTGGGCTCTTAGAGTGCTTGATGTGCTCAATATGCACATTAAATCTCTTGGCAAGAATCTTGCCCTTCACTTGTTTGTTTATAATAATGTCAACATTTGCTGGGTAACACTGTAGACGCTTCCATTTTAGCCATGGAAACACTTGCGGGGCCTTCCTTTTTGAAAATTACCCATTCCCTTGATGTCTACAACATCACCTTTCTTATAGATTCACATATACATGGCCAAAGGAACAGCTCCATGTTTTCCAAAAGGCCTAAAGAACATCTATGGGGTGCCTTTCCTCTTTCCCTTTGTGTTCATCATTTTGGCAAATTACTGGAAGAGGGAGGTTCTGGCTGGAAAGGGGTTAGAGGTATTTTTAAATTGCAGCATATCTAAGGAAAAGCAATCAGAATAATAAGAAAACTTAAAACTATTAATATGTTATTTGAAAAAAAGCTAGAAAATGTCAAGGTATTTATCCTGTAAAAGAAATTATTTAGGAGGACAAAATGCTGCCTATAAATATCTGCAGGGCCACTGGTGGAAGAAGAGTCCTCATGCCAGAGGAATGAGCAGCCTCAGGAGGCATGAGCACTGGGCCGATGGGAGCTCAGAGCAGATGCCAAACACAGATGACAGCATCACACAGGGGAAGATGCTCGTGGAGGGGTTGACGCTATTACCACTGTGGTCTCTTCAAATCCCGAGTATACACGTGGCCCATCGCCCAAGCTTGGGGAACTCTTCTCTAGTCCTCAGCTAGTGTAAGAGACCAGAATATGCCATTCCAAAATAAGCTGCCTTGGCATAAGGCTTATTTTGAGCTGATTATTTTAAGAAACAGCAGATACAGGAAAAGCTCGGAAAACAGAATACAAATCACTCTTTGGTAAGAGAAATTTATATCCATAAAGGAACTCTCCATGTGTAAGTGTGTCTCCCCATCCATACCAGGAAAAGGAGGACTCAATCACTGGAGACTCATCAGTGGAGAGGACACCCACTGAAATCTGCACAGAAAATCTTACCCTTGCTTACACTGCTTGTCCAGGTCAACTCCCCATTACTGGGCTTCTCCACAACCTTCTTTCTTGTTTCAAAGGGCCATGGTATTTAAACCTGAATTCAAAGCCATCTCTTTGAGACTTCCTCATTTCTTTGCATTTCTCCTGCGTACACATGAGGTATACATTTTATTAAGCTTCTGTTTTCTCACTTGTCAATCTCTTTTTTATAAGGGTCTGTCCCATCTGAGAATTATGAAGGATAAAGAAAAAAATTATTTTTCCTACCCTATACTAGGTGTAGCCTGCCCTAAAGACACCTTAGGATGGGCAGAATCAGCCCCCAAAATCATGTTCTTTACTTCTTACATTATGTCTAATTCCCAAAAATGCCTGCTTCAGGCTGAAGAAAAAAAGCATCATATAAACTATGAAAAAAAAACTATTTAAAGTGGTGCTTCTAATTATAATTTCTCTTATCCCATCTTCACTAGTTCTCCAGGATATGTTTCCTACAGTTCTCCCAAAGCTTACCAGAAATAAAATCAATCTACTAGGGGTTGGTGTGTATGCATATTGGCTCAAAGGGAGGCACAGAATTTTACATGCTGTACATTGTCAGTAAATGACACACAAACCAGGCCACCGAGTTCACAGAGAAGTGCAATGGTGTGCTCAAGGAAGGCTTCCTAGAGAGGCTGAATTCTGATCCAGCTACACAGGAAGAGGGAGGTTTAGGCGGGAAGGGACGTGTGCGCTTTCCAAAGGGAAAGGGTTTGTACAATCAAGAACATTAAAGGCAGAGACAAGAGCAAAAATAATATAATCCCTATTTCCTGTATGTTGAGACATAAAAGCATTTTCCTTCTGCCCAACCACTGAACGCTCATTTTATCTTCCATGTAAAGTAATTAAAAGTATATACTGGCTCCTGAATGAGCCGCAATGCCAATGAGGTAGTGGCATTAGCATCAGAATTCAGTCGGGAAGTAATTATTTCTATGAACACTTTGGCTTGTTTGCTGAGATGTGGGCATGTGACCAGGTGATTACGGAACTAGTTTCACAGGGTTTGGTGTAGATGCTTTCATCTGGAAACACCGACTCCCAGAATCTTAAACCACTTGGGAACAGACATTTACAAAAATAATTATTTTTACACTCTGAGGCTAGAATCAACTTCCTGGAATTTACTGTTAATTCCATCAATGCCATTCCATGTGGGTATTTCTGATAAACTTTCATCTCTGTGCTGTAATTTCTCTTTCTAGAACACCATTTTGTGGGGGTGATGAAAGATGTTGTTGGGAGCAGTGGTGAGTAAAGAGAAAAGAATGAGGTAAAATCAAATATAAAAAACAGCTGGCCTGGGGAGGGGAGAACTGCAAAGACAGGATTTAAAGCAGCAAATGGAAAAATATATTCTACCATAGGTGGAAAACATGGGAGTTTTGTGATGGCAGAAGAAGGTAACAGTGCTCCAGCCCTGAAGAAGAGAACTGGTCTGGTGTGGGGACCTTGGGGACCATCAGAGCTGATGGCCATCAATTACTAGGCAGAAGATTAACTCCCTGCAGAATGGTTGCTTTTTACCTTGTGGATGTCAAGAGGTGGCTTGGGAACATGTTGGAGACTGCCTGCTTTTAGAACCTGCTGGAGGGCTCACCCAAGCTGCTTCTTGGATCTGCTTCTGCCTCCACCACTACCATGTTGGTTCTCATGAAGTCTCTAAGCCATAAACGTGATCTAGCTAACATATTTTCTGCATTTCCTTCCAGAAAAAAAGCTTGCTGAGCTACTATATGCAATTTATTGCATAATCTTGCCTCATGTATCCTCACTCCTGCTCCCTGCCAGCCCCTTCCACTCTTGTGTCTAGCTACTCCGCAAGCATCTCATCATCCTCTGCTTCTCACCAGGAGTCCCCTACTATGAGGCTACAAAGTCCAGAGTGTCACAGTGACCCTCAGCACCTCCTTTCTCCTTTTTGAAGATCTCTTCTGATAGCCACTAGGCTTTCTTCCACTGGAGTCCTGATTTTAAGAGCAAGGCAGTAGAAGACAGCACTGAAACCTGGAGGATTTTGCAGACTCTTACATTATCTTTGGGTTGGCCTCTGCACACGTGGCCATCCTCCTTTCTTACCGATCCTGTTCTTCAACATGTTCTCTTTCTCTTCTGCCTACTCCACCTCCTCCCGCAGCCTCACCTGTATGAACCACCCTTCCTTTTCTGCTGTGCACTACCTTGCTCCATTTTTCACCTGCCACAGCACTTAAAAATTGAGGTTCAAATATGGTCCTGTCTCCTGCTCCTCTACACTACAAGGTCTTTGAGGCTGGAGAGCCACAGTGTTTTTTGTTTCTAGCCCCTCACAGAACCAAGTCAGACACTAAAATTTCTGGTGAATACTTATTCATAGAAGATATGATATGAACCCCTGCTGAAAAATGAGGTACTCTGAGGAGGCACGAGATGTCTCCATTCAAGAAATATTGCCTAAGATCTTTTCATATGCCGGGCAGTGCGCCCAGTACTGTGGGATATGTTAGGGAGGAAAACAACACAAGCCTTGACCTCCAGAAGGAGTCAACACACAAATACATACAGAAAATGTGATTACAGCTAAAACAGAAAAGCAAAGAATTGCATAATGAATATATAATGAGGTACTCTGATTCACTTTGCTTTACTTTGGTACTGTGCCTGGCACAATAAGAACTTAATAAATGAATGAATGAATACAGCCAGGGAATGAGAAATTAAAGAAAGCTACCAAAAATTTAGTGTACTTTATTTGTTAAATAAATGCACATGAACGGCACAGAGAAAGTGTTTATTACAATAGACACCAAAAATCAGAGGAACAAATAATTTGTCCAAGTCACTTCAGAGATCATCCAAAACAGTAGTTCTTAATCACTGAGCCCCCTTTGCAAATCTAAAAACAAATCAGTGTTGCACACAATGGAACTCTCTAAAGCCCATCGACTCCTAATTTTAAAGTGTTTGACCCATGAAGTCCACTTCAGGACTGAGCCACAATGCACATTTCCAAACAGTGCTCCAGTACACCCAGACTGCCAGGTCCTTGGGAAAACTTGGGTTTGTTAAATGCATTTTAAAGACATGATATTTTCCATGCCAGAAACACACACAAACAAGCCCAAATATAAACCTAGAGTGTACCATCTTGAGCCCTTACACTAACCTGTTTTCAGATAATAGGAGATAGACCCTCTGCAACAACAGAGATTCCCAAAGTTTGAACCTTTGCAGTTGAAATGAGCATCTAAATCAAGGGCTAAGTCCCACCAAAATTTCACCTCAGTTTACTTCTGGGAGAGTGAAGTAATTTCTTATTCTCCTATACATAGAAATATAAGAAAATATTGTTTTGTCAAGAGAATATCCTTTCAGACTAGTTATACAATGAGAGAAAAATCATCAAGAAAGGATATTGAATAAGAGTCAAATGCCAAGATGAGGAATACATGTTTTAAATACTATTTTTTTCAATTTTTGCACTATAAATCAAAAAATAAAATACTCTGTTCAACCTATAACGCACTCAAAAAGCGAGTATAATAAAAGACAATTAAATTTCAATATTTGAAGAAAAGTTTCAGAGATTGGCAAGAGTGTTAGAGTGGGGTGATGTTGTCAGGCTGCCTGGATTCAAACGCTGATGTCACCAGATGTGAACATGAGCTAATGGCATTTGGCTTTTCAGAGCCTCAGTCAGTCTTCCACAAAATGGAAATAATAAAAATAATAACAACAACTTCATAGGGCTATGTGTATATCAAGTGAGATAATTCACATAAAAAGCTTCAGAGCAATACCCCAAGAGCTAAGAAAAACAAAACAATATGAGTAAGAAAGTGAAAATGAAAAAAAAGAGAAGATATTTCCATATTAAACACAAATAAGAAAGAACAATACATTTCCATGTTCTATTTTTAAAATATGACTACATTCAGAAAAATAATTTTGAATAAAAAATTTCACAGATTTTCAAAATAAACAGAAAATACTGGAAAAGAAATCAGAAAAAACTCCCACTTCCCTGAGCCTCTCTGTCTTTTCTCTGGCCTTCTTTCCTGGGTAGGAAGAAGATGCTAGCTGGTGACGGAGCCAATCACAACTTGACAACACTCATCTAGATATGCCTCTGTATTCCCAAATGTGTTTAAAATTTGTATAATGCCTTTCTATTTATTTACATGTATTTTAAAAGGCTTTTAATAATTCCTCTTACTCTTTACTGTGCACTAACTAACCTGTGGGATAGGTTTCTTGCAGTTGTTATAGGAGTTTAACTGTAGAGATTAAAACATGGAAAAGCCTAAAGTGCTTTCCAATTGCAGAACATGAGTCTCACCGTCATTTGAGAGAAAATAAAGATGAGAGAAAATCCAAAGCATGGGGGGCAAACACCCTGCAATAAAGTGGAATGACCAGCCAAAGGTAGGTTGTTCTGATACTGCTATACCCTATTAGACTCACTGGTAATGGGTCTCTGTCTGTCCCTAGTCAAACAATCAGTACATAGAGTCTATTTCTGTTTTCTCGTTTGTTTTCCTCCTTTCCACTGAATGGCATTCTTTAATCAAGCAGCTGCCACAATCGAACTGGCTTTCAGACTGAGCTACTCCAAACACAGCCTGAACCACTTTGTCGGGGTCTGCAGGAAATCTCCAGGCCTGTGAGGACACAGCAGATCTTTTGTAAGTCACTTTGGCTGCTCTTGCTCTCAGCTGCATGCCAATTAGTCTGCAGGCTGCTCTTTCCTTGCAGTCATTGGAACCACGCTCCTATTTCAGGGATCTCTCAGGAAACATGTGGCTGAGAAACCAAGTAAGGCAGATGCCTCGTATTTGTCATCAACCTGGATCACAAATGTCCTTGTCATGATCTACCTAAGCCATTTTTAAAGAAGGATATATATATACGTGTGTGTGTATGTGTATATATATATATATATATATATATATATATAATATATATATATGATATGAACCCCTGCTGAAAAATGAGGTACTCTGAGGAGACACGAGATGTCTTCATTCAAGAAATATGCCTAAGATCTTTTCATATGCCATATATATATATATATATATACGTACATATATATATATATACTTCTTTAAAAATGGTTTACATATACATATATATTTATATATACACACATATATATTTTTAAAGAAGGATATATATGTGTGTGTGTGTATATATATATATCCTTCTTTAAAAATGGTTTACATATACATATAGATGTAAGTATATACATATATATATATATATGTATTTTTTTTCCTCAGAGCCAGGTCTCACTCTATCACACAGGCTGGAGTGCAGTGGTACAATCATAGCTCACTGCATCCTCGAACTACATGGTTCAAATAAGCCTCTTGCCTCAACCTCCCAAGTAGATAGGAGCACAGGCATGCACCACCATGCCTGGGTATGTTTTATTTTTGTAGAGACAAGGTCTCGCTATGTTGCCCAGGCTGGTCTCAAACTCCTGGCCTCAAGCAATCCTTCTGCCTCAGATTCCCAAAATACTGGGATTATCCATTTGAGCCACTGCACCTGGCTAAAGTTAATGTTTTTAAAATGCAAGAAAGAAAATTTATTCAGGAACAAGTTATATGTGATAATTTAGAAAGGGATAATACAATGGATTATTAAAGTAAAACTATGTCTATGAGTTCAAATTGTGCTTTTAGCTCTATGCTCTTCTTTCCTCTCAAACTTATGGATTGATACTGTGTACATAATCTTCCATGTTCCAAAATGAAAAATTAAGGATGCTGATATAGGATGGATGCTGGTGTCATTGGTTAAACTCAGACTGTAAAACTGCAGCTGGCATGACATTTCTAACATTCTTATAACAATGTGAGGAGGACTGAATAATTGGAGCAGATGTTGGAGATGTTCAGGGATTTGAGGCCCAGAGGCAGGACTTTAAAAAGCTGCTGAAATTCCTCATGCAATTAGTTGGCAAAGAGCTCTCAGAGTCACTTTGAAGAGCAACCCAGAATCAGCAGGTCATCTTTGAGAAGCTCTTCATAAGAGGAGACTGCTCTCTCGCTCTCCAATATAACGGGAACTTCCCCTCAACTACATCCGATGTGGAAGAAAGTTCCCCAAATTAACCAGCCTACTCACTTCAGAGCATTTATCTTACATCATGTTAAACAACCACTAACACTATGGTCGTATAAGTGTGCAAACCACTATTTATGTTAAAACACTCATTAAAATATTCAAAAGTTCAAACAGGCTAAACCCTCAAGGAAACATCTAACCACAACATGTGCTGTCTTAATAAGAATTAATTCTTTTCCCAATCTATCACCTTCTGTTTATCAATGCACCACTTACCAAACAACAGTGTTAAAGACCCCTTTATACTCAAATATTACTGAGAAAAGAAATTTTAAGCGTGTTCTATCTAACAGAAAACTTTTAAAAAATTTATTAATGCATTAAAATAAAAAACATATTATCTAGAAAATCTATATTTCTTAAAATGAAAAAATTGGTGAAAAGAATAGGATGTTGAAAATATTTTGAAAATCTCCTTAAATATCTGGCTTAATTGAGGATAACAGAAACTAAATTCCTGTATTTTCTTCTATATTCAATCTGCTGCTATATGTTATTCTAGTTGAAGTGTAAGAGGAAAATCTACCCTTGCCCAGATATATTAATAGTTGGAAAAGTGAGGAGTATCTTAACAGCTTTTTAGATAATTACAGACATCCTTCTTTGATACTAATATTCAACAAGTGGTGGTTTCTTGAAGCTTATTTGTGATGTCAAATCTACTGGTCTGCCTTTAACTTGAATGAATCTTTTACTCATTGCGATGGTTAATTTTATGTGTCAACTTGGCTAGACTATGGGATTCACTTGTTTGTTCAAACACCAGTCTAGATGTTGCTGTGAAGGTATTTTTTTTAGATCTAAAAAATGTGAGTAACATTTAGATCAGTAGATGGAGTGAAATGGATCATTCCATGTGATGTGGGTGAGCCTCATCTAACCAACTGAAGGCCTTAAGAGAAAAAGACTCATGTCCCCACCCAAAAAAAGGAATTCTGATTGCAACATGGAAATGTGGAAATGTTGCCTACCAGCCTTGGGACTTGGGATTACAATACCAATTGCTGCATTTCCAGCCTATAAGCCTGCAGGCTTTACAGTTGCCAGCCTCCACAACTACATAAGCCAGTTCCTTAAAATAAATCTCCCTACATAAAAGCGCGCACACACACACACATGCAGAGAGAGAGAGGGAGGGAGAGAGAGAGAGCAAGCAAGAGATGGAGAGAGAGAGATCCTATTTCTTCAGTGTCTCTGGAGAACACAAACTAATGTCCTCCATTAGTTTGGAGAACATTTGTATTAGTCGAGAACACTAACACACCCATGCATGATTTTGTAACATCATGGACTGCAGATTTGAAAAATATTAGGTCACTGATTTACATACATTTTAAAAATGTTTACACATTTCATTACACAACATTTTGAAAATCCTATTTGCTAATATCATGTATCACCACTGATCTTATCAAAAGTCTTTTGGTACTGGTAGGCTGTAAAATTCACAATGAAGTTACAAGTTTGGACCAAAATCCAAATGTTTCCTTGAAAACTTGAATTTTAACACTAGCAGTAAATACTATTAGTTGTTTTCACTGAAGTACCAGGCTCATTGTTCATTTTGAAGAAAAATGCCTATGTTGAATACCAAAGTCTGAATAATCATAATTGTTATGGTGTGAATATGTCCCCCCAAATTCATGTGTTGAAAATAGAATTCCCACTGCCACAATGTTGAGAGGTGAGGTGCAATGGAGATGTGTTGGTCATGAAGGTGGAGCCCTCATGAATGGATTAATGCCGCTATAAGCAGGAGCTGCAGCAGTGGGTTCTCTCTCTCTCCTGTTCTTCCTCATGTAAGGACACAACATTCTTTCTCTCCAGAGGGCCCAGTGTTCAAAGCACCAAGGTGGAAGCAGAAAGACTAGCCCCTAATCTATCAGCATGTTGATTTTGGACTTTGCAGCCTCAAGAACTGTGATAGAATAAATTTCTGTTCTTTATAAATTACCTAGTCTGTGTATTCTGTTATAACAGAACAAAATGGAGTAAGACAACAGTTTGTCAGCAAATCTTTCCAGTAAAAATGATGTTTTGTTAAAAGAAAAATAGTGGACAGTTCAGCTTGCAATTCAAACAATCATTCAAGTGCTTTTCCTCTTGACGTTGTCGTTTGGTGTGCAGCATAAGTGCTTTATGCATATTGCCCATTCCATTACACAGAATATTAAAAAGATATATACTCAGGTGTTGGGATTTCATTGAAAAATTTTTTACTGCTTCATCAAGGATATTCTTAAGTGAAAATATGACTTTTTTAAACCAGAAATGTGAGCCAAAATATACAAACCCTGGTCAATTGTGCCACTGCTTCAATTCATGATAAAGGGCCAGTTGTTTTACCTACCATTGCTTGTGCACTGTCCGTGCGAATTACCCACACAGCAAAAATGACAAATGTCTTTGTATAAAAATAGTTTTGATCTCACAGAACCTCCCTAAAAGGATCTGGGGGATTTGTGGACCACAGTTTCAGAACCACAGGACGAACTGGCTTTCTCCCAAACCCACATCCCAACAAGAATCAGAAGTCAAAATTCAAATTAGCAAATGCTGGGCATGATATGTCCCTGGCTCAGGCTCCCCAGGGAAAAAGGATGGCCCCAATGGTCATGATCTTTACAATGGAGTATATGCATCAGCGCCAGGCAAAGACTTTCCAAAATTGATCTGCCCAGAATCACTCTGCACTCTCAAAGAGAGTGTAATCAAGAGTCATTTCTAGTTCTCTTTTCTTTCACATTAGCCCTTACTTTTAAAAAAAAAAAAATAGTATTTTTTAGCCATACTGTTTTACAATAGTTTACTGTCCTGAATGATACATTCTCTCAAGGCACCCAGAAAAGGTATAATTAGAAACACTAGTATTGGTGTTGCAAAAGAAAATGACTACATATACTGGAGAAAAATCATTTTGCAAGTGAGATGATTTCTAATTGAATGCTTTCAACAAAACTTAAGCAGAATCTAATAAAGCCATTCACTGAAAGATCATTAAAAATGATATTTATGAAAGACCAGTAAATCATTTTTTGGCACATAATCCAAAAAATTCAAAGAATTAGGAGATTTTGCTATAGCAAGATTCCCTTCATTCTCATCTACCCATCTATATAAAAAGGTTTCTCATTATAAGCATATAAATGAAAAGCCATGACAGCCATGATGGAATCCAGATTCACTCCAGCAATAACTAATAGTTGTCATTTAATACATAAGCTAATTGAAAAACATATCCATCTTATTGAGATGCATTTCAGTTACATTTTATTTTTCACTTTTAATAACCATGGGCAGAAAAATAGAGCAAACACTTACATTGGATTTATTATGGCCTAGGAGCTATTCTAAGCACTTTAAATATATGAACTGATTTAGCCCTTGTAACGTTTATATTAGGCTGACATTCGTATTAGTCCATTCTCACACTGCTATGAAGAAATACCCAAGACTGGGTAATTTATAAAGAAAAGAGATTTAATTGACTCACAGTTTCACATGGCTGGGGAGGCCTCAGGAAACTTACAATCATGGTGGAAGACACCTCTTCACAGGGTAGCAGGAGAGATAATGAGTGCTGAAAGCACTCATTTATAAGGAAAGCCCCTTATAAAACCATCAGATCTTATGAGAACTCACTATTATGAGAACAGCATAAGGGAAACCACTCCCATGATTCATTACCCTCTACCAGGTCCTTCCCACAATATGTGGGGATTATGGGAACTAATTCAAGATGAGATTTGGATGGGAACACAGTCAAACTATATCAGTATTATTATTATTATTATTATTATTATTATTATTTTAGAAACAGGGTCTCACTCTGTCACCCAGAATGGAGTGCAGTGGCAATATTATAGCTCCGTGCAGCCTCAAACTCCTAGGCTCAGGCAAACCTCCTGCCTTAAGCTCCCCAGTAGCTAAGACCACAGGTGCATACCACTACAACTGGCTAATTTTTAAAGACAGGGAGTCGCTATGTTTCCCAGGCTGGTCTTGAACTCCTGGCCTCAAGGGATCCACCGGCCTCAGGTTCCCAAAGTTTTGAGATTATGGGTATGAGCCACTACACTCAGAGTCTAGCATTATTTCAAACTTCCATTTACAGATAAGGCAACAAAAAGTCTAGAGCAACTAGAGTTAGAGCTGAGATTTGAAACCATTTACTCAGGTTCCAGAGTCTGCGCTTTTAACTACTAATACTATGCTACCTCAAAGCATTAAAAAATAACATTAATACTGTTTTGATAAATTGTTTATTAGCAATGATATTCATAATTAAAACAGAAGAAATGTTAATATTTAGAGTCTAAGGACATGGAAAATTTAAAAATCATACTAGTTTATAGGATTTTTATTGCAAAGAAATATAATACAATTATTAATAAAAACATAAAATTGTATAAAATTAGAATAAAATTCTATAAGCCAAATGTCATAAAAATATTAGTTCAAAGTGGAAAAAGAATAATATTAAATTCCAGGAGATAAAAGAGGAGCTTATTGACATATTTTTTAAATATAATGGTAGATAAATCACTTTTAGTATTTATATCCTATTTGACATATTTAAAGCAAGGATCTAACAATTTTATACTAAACGGTCAACATCAACAATATATGGAAAATTGCACTTTTTGTAAATACTGAGCATTTACAATGAAAAATTTTAGGCACCAATATAAATGTGAGGAGCTCATGGGATTTCAAAATCAACTTAGGGAGTAAGTGGATCAAAATGTTTAAAGAGCACTGCCCTAGACTAGAAAAAAGAGCCCTCTCTTTAGCCTAAATAATTTTCTCAGTTTGAAATTCACTTGGTCTGAATTGAATAGTGCCTGCGAAAATTGCCAGTAATGGCTCAGCCTCAGTTGCAACCTTATCATGGTCTGCTTACTAAGGCAGTGCTCCACTGAAAACGTAACTTTCCTCCTAACTTAACAAAAAAAAGCCAGTTTTATTAATGCACGAAGTTTCACAAACCTGTGTCCCAAAGTAAAAACAAATTATTAGTTTAACAAATTAGTTTAGTAAATTCTAAGGGTTTGAAGTGAGTTAGCAGTTATATTCTTTAGTTTAAATGGCTCGTATTAGACATATGGTAATACTATTCCACACAGTCACTTGCAACGTGATAGAGGCATAAGTATTTGGTAATTATAAAGGGAATTTCAAAGTTTTGTCAGATAGAGAATCATAATTCCTTCCACAAATAAAAAGACATGCACATCATTATAAGTAATTATTACAAGTCATTATTATAATTACTCTTTAGTTAAGAAACTTGTACTTTGAATTTGCATGTGATTTATGATTGAGTGATGACAAATACTTACTAGAAAGAAATATTCTACGATACAATGCAGATCATTTGCAATAAGCGAAATCCCTCAATACTGTTTTCCTAGGTATAACGCAAAAGTTAAAATGTCAAAATAAGTATTGGGAGGTAATATTTCTTCTGCTAATGGTGAAGTATCTTGTATTGAACCAACCCTCTCACCAAAGCAAACCAACACAAAAACCACATCACTTAAAACTCTGTACACAATATTGAAAATACGTGTTTGAAGGTACTGGAGAGTGATCAAAAGCAAGCAGAAACCAGAAGGAGACAAATACGTTGAATACGGGAACAGTACAAAAAGTTTCCTGCTTTTTATAGCTTTTCATCTAAGGGTAAGGGACAGCTGGCTCCACTGTGCAGGGCAGCTAGAATTCTGATAGAACTCCTATTTTTACTAGTTTGAAAAATCCAAAGACAGAATCCAGAGCAACTTTGACAACTGTAAAGTAAGGAGGAAATCTCATAAAGAAGAGAGTGACAGAAGACTGTCCCCAATTCTGCATAATCTCTGCTCAAATCTCTGGCTGACTTCTGGACTACATGAGCAAAGCAGAACTCCAAATGGCCCTGATAAGGCTGTAAGACCTCGATAGGGATTTCAGACGGCATCCCAGTGCAGGAGAAGTTCAGTTGGGAAGTTCAAGTTCAGCCAAATTAACTGACTACTAAAACAAACAAAATCAATTACATTGAGAGAAATATAAAATAATCCAGAATCTCTAAAACATATCATTAGCAATGTCCAGGACACCATCCAAAATCATTAGACACACGAAGAACAGGAAAACATGATCCAAACTCTAGAGAATAGGCAATCTATAGAGGCTCAAATATTAGAATTAGTAGAGAAGGATTTAAAATCAGCCATTAAAACTATCCTATGAAAACATGCTCATAATAAATCAACAAATAAAAATCTCATCCAAAACCAGAAATTATATTGAAAAGTACTGAACAGAAATTCTACAGCTGAAAATATAGTATCTAAAAAAGTTCACTGAGTGGAATTAGTATATGAGTCAGTAAACTTGTAGATAAATAAAAAGAACTGCTATGACCTGAAGAAATAATAAGCCACATTTAGCTTCTTTGAGACTGGAATGCAGCTTACAATTATAATTGTCAGTGATTTCTCTCTTTTTGTAGTAAATAAAATAATAATGCATTTGAAAACTGGTGGCATTGTAGAATTAACAAAATACAGAAATTTATATTCTATTTCAAATAATTCCAATTACAAAGTCTGTGGGTCTAATTTTGGCATCTGGTTTTTATCTGTAGGCTTTCTCATGGTGTTTTATTCACTTGCGCCTTTTTAAATTATAGCACTGAGCTCATATTTCTTGGAAATTCTTCTTTGTGAAGACTTGGATATCTGGGTTGCATGATATGATTTGCTTCGTTTGCCTGGGGATAGTACAAAATCCAGGAGTACAGTAAGTTTCCAATTGAAGTTTTTTTGGAAAATATAGTGATATGAATTCAAGGTATAAAACCTTATGCTGGCTGGTTTGTGATTATACATCCTCAAGGGAGATCTTTCCCCTGCATAGCCAATGTCAATGCTTAGGTCAGTGAAATTTCTTTACAGTGACCTCACAGCAAGGGTGTAACCATTGAGAATCCCAGCTTTATGCAGTAAGACTGGATTCTCTCATTGACTCTTCATCTTGAGTGGTCACCTGGCCCTTTTCTTCTATTCTGCAATGCCTGAGAGGCCACGGACTAGACAACTCAACTACGATGTTTTAATAGTCTTCTTATCTTTTCAGTGTCCTGCTTTTACCTGATTTTTGGTTTCTGAGAATGACTTAGCTCATCAGTGTGTTCACAAAGTAGATTTTTAAAAATATTTTATCTGGCAGTTTGATTGTTTTTCCATAGGAGGATCTAGCTGCAGCACTGCCAAGCACAAGAAATTCACCTCTATCTGTTCCTGCGTCTAACTACTGATATCATGTGGACAGAATGAGCTTTATCCTTCTTTATTGACAGCTTAGTGAGTGACTTTTGAACCAGGGCTGCATGTCTTAAGGAACAATCCCATCTTGGGGACTCAGTAATTTAACAATGAATCTCCTGGTGCTCCCTCAACCATAAACTCTGAGGTGGCAGAGCAGAGGCCAAGGTTTTGTTAGGTCATAATGCTATCATGTTTGAACTCGATTCATGTGTCATGCTAGGAAAGGAGTGGTGTTATCTTCCAGCTTAAACATTCCGCAACCCCAAATCCACACTCTTTCTCCTTGTGTCTTAAAATTCTCCATGCTAGATCGCTGAGCATATTCCATAATTGGTGGGAAAGGGAGGTGAGCACATCAGCACAGGCTCCTGTTTCTATGAGTTTCTCCCAGTAAATATGGTGCCAGATGGCCCAGTGTGTTTGTTCTTAGGAATTTCACATCTTCTCACTCTATAATGTCTAGAAAATCTGTAAATATGCATAAAAAGGAAAGTAATATAAAAAAGACTAAGAAGATGTGAATATAAACCAAAAGTACTTCTAGAAATCAAAGTGTAACTGAAATATTAAATTCTATGGACAGGTTTACGAACACAACAAATCAAACTGATGAAAGAATTAACCAAGTGAAATTAGACTTAAATTATCTAGAATACAACATATAGGGACAAGAAGATAGAATATGAAAGCAGAGTTAATAGAAATGGAGGAGAGTAAGAAATTTAACATGCTTTAATATTAGACCCAGAGAAAAAGATAAATAATGAATAAAGGCAGTATTAAAACAGACAAAGGCCACAAATTCTCCAGATTAGCAAGAGGCCCATTCCATAGGTTCAGGACTCCTAACATATCCCAAACAAGATAAATGAAAATATATCCACATGCTGACTACCAATATGAAAATGTGGATGACCAAAGACAAAAGATCTTAAAAGTAGTCAAAGAGAAAATCCTGATTATATACAGAAAAATGTCGCAGACTGGTGACCTACTGAAGCCAAGATTGGAAGCTAGAAGACAGAACATCGGCCTCAGTGAGCGGAGAAAAAATAACTGTCACATCGGAAATACATGCCTAAACAATGCCTTCCAAAAATTCAAGTAAAATAATGATATTTTAAATATACAAAACTAAAGGGGTATGTCACTGTCTTATACCTACTTCAGGAAATTTAGGAAATAAGTTTTAGTAGAAAGTGTTTGTTAAGTGGTATGTGGGCCAGAGGTGGTGACTCATGCCTGTAATCCCAGCACTTTGGGAGGCCGAGGTGGATCACCTGTGGTCAGGAGTTCGAGACCAGCCAGGCCAACATAGTGAAACCCTGTCTCTACTAAAAATACAAAAAGGTAGGTGGCAGGTTTCTGTAATCCCAGCTAATCAGGAGGCTGAGGCAGGAGAATTGTTTGAACCTGGGAAAACCCAGGAGGCGGGGGTTGCAGTGAGCTGACACTCTAGCCTGGGCAACAAGAGCAAAACTCCAACTCAAAAAAAAAAAAAAAAATAGGTATCTCTGTGTATGTGTGTATTGAGAGAGTGAGTTTTCTAAGAACAAGATGGGAATAAGCTACTTGATAATAATAGGATGCTATTATTATTATCAATAATAATATGTCATGAGAGAGCTATTGTATTTATTGACATATTGAATAACTTTCCACTTTGTTTACAAGAGTCAGACCTGAAATACAGGGACTAGAACTTTAGAAAGATAGAAAAATGTATCAGGCAAACACTAACCCAAAGAAATTCAGCATAGCATAACAAATTAGCTGTTTTAGACATAATATACTTTAATACAAAGACTATTACTGCCTGATGAGAAAGGTTCAAATCACCAAGATATTATATTTCTAAATATATTCACTCCCAACAGCACTGCCTGAAAATATATAAAGCAAAAATGACAGAATTCCAAGGAGAAATATACATACCCTACATTAATGAAAACATTTTAACACACTCCTTTCAGCAACTGAGAGATCAAAAAGACCAAAAGAGAAGTCAATAACAACATAAAAGATTTGAATAATACCATTAACCAGCTTTCTCTTATAGATCAGTACTTTTAAAAAATGTTGGTTTCAGGCCCCCTTTACATTCTGAAAAATTAAGAACTCTGAAATGATTTTGTATATATAGGTTATTTCTGTGGATATTTGCTATGTAAAAAATTTAAACTTATAATTTAAGAAAATATGTCTTTAATAATTTTTAAATAATAAGCTTATTTTTTGCTAACATAAATTTTATGAAATATAACTATATTTTCTAAAACAAAAAAAAAATCAGTGGTAAAGGGGTTTTGTTTTTCAGTTCTGCAAATCTCCTTAACATCTGGCTTAATAGATGCCTATTGTATTCTTCTACTATCTGCTTCTATATTCATTTTGTTGCAATCACATCGTGTAGCTTCTAGAAGACTCCATTGTACATTCATGAGAGAGTGAGAAAAAGGCAAATAATGACTTAGTATTGTTATAAGAATAATTTTGAACTAATGGGTGCCTTCAAAGGGTGTTGGGAAACCCTCAGGGTCCCTAGATGATATACTGACAACTGCTAGTGTATAATGTGCAAGAATTTGCACCTGCAATGCAGAAAATACATGAAACTTTTACAAATTTTAATTGTATACAAAAGAGAGGCAGTGATCTATTGGCTTTTATGGCCCAATTGGGTTTGATGACCTATTGAATCATGAAAGAAGTCTAAATACATGTTTAAGATTTATATGTTAAAAGCTGTACTCTGAGATGACAATGAAATTAGTTGGTAACCAATAATACAATCTCTTAAGAACCAGGTAATGACAAAGCTGACTTCTTTTACCACTTCTGTTCGTTAATTGTAGGTCTGAGACAGAACCACAAGGCAAAAATATAAGGAAAAATTATAAAAGTTAAAAAGGAAGAAGCAGTTTAAAGATGATATGATTGTATATATAGATGACCCAAAACATTCTACATATGAACTGTCAGAACTAGAAATTTTAGGCCAGGTGCAGTGGCTCATGCTTGTAATCCCAGCATTGTGGGAGGCCAAGGTGGACAGATCACCTGAGGTCAGGAGTTCAAGACCAGCCTGGCCAACATGGTGAAACCCCATCTTTACTAAAAATACCA